>NW_025964124.1:1012500-1192500 GCF_023055435.1 Haliotis rufescens | reverse complement strand
CAGTAGTAGTAGTAGTAGTGGCAGTAGCAGTAGCAGTAGTAGCAGTAGCAGTAGCAGTAGTGGTAGCAGTAGCAGTAGTGGTAGTAGTAGCAGCAGTAGTAGTGGTAGTACTGGCAGTAGCAGTAGTAGTAGTGGCAGTAGCAGTAGCAGTAGTAGTAGTGGTAGTAGTGGCAGTAGCAGTAGCAGTAGTGGTAGTAGTGGCAGTAGCAGCAGTAGTAGTAGTAGTAGTGGCAGTAGCAGCAGTAGTAGTAGTAGTAGTAGCAGCAGTAGTAGTGGCAGTGCATCCGTATTGCAGCAGTATTGATATTTTTCAAGTATTTGTATTATTTCATATACAGTAAACTTCGTTTATAACGAACACGCTTACAACGAACTCACCGATATAACGACCTTAGTTTTTAGTACCGGCCATTTGATGTATATATGCTTATAACGAACTATGGTTATTACGAACTAATGGTCTCTTTGAGTTCGCTATAACCATAGTTTACTGTAAATCATTAACCCCGTGTCGCCAGGTGCGTGGTGTATCTGATCGCGGTGTCGTCCCACATTTTACCGCTGCTGAGTCACCCCGAGGTCCGTGCTGGCCGTTATCTGCCCACGCAGCATCCGCCACACCGCGGCCATGCAGACACGGGGCGTGAGGCGGCACACGACATCGTCGCCTTTCATCTCCTTGCAGACCCTCGCCAAGGTCACCAAGGTCACCAAGGTGCACTACTTTCAGGGATTGCGGGAACTGTTGTCGGTGCCGCTTCAAATAGTTGTCCAGTTATATCACGGCGTGTCAGCTTGGTGTGGGAGGAACTTTGAATGAATCCCCTGGTCATAAGTTTCGCATTATTTTGTTTAACACATTCAATCAGTATATCAGATAAGAGACCACAATGGTGAAAAATCAAATTTTGACTTTTCTTTATATTTTGGAAGACTACAGTATCTTCGAAACACAAATATAAACTTACAAACTTCACTTCATACATATTACTCAGATACACGACATTTGGACTCAATTTCCGACTTGTAACTGTTTATGTTATAACTGCAGGTTTTAGACATAAGGCGCGTGCAATAACAAACATAATATTTTAGCGTTTTGCTGTGACCAGGCCCGGAGATCGAACCCACGTCCTTCCGCTCTGCGGGCAGACACATTATCCGCTCGACCACTGAGACGGCAGCTTGGACGAGTGGGGTACATGCACTTCAGCCACCCCTTTGTGATCTGGGTCGTTTACTACCACAATATGGTGAAACAATCGACCATAGGATCCTGTCACAACTAAGGGAGGTCACTGTGGGGCGAGGTATACCACTCGGACCTGTATGTAGGCCGTGTAGGTATGACCCACGTGCAGATCGTACCACAAATCGGACAGGATCGGGCGGTCAAGTTCTCTGACTTGATTGATGCATGTCATCGTATCCTAACTGCGTAGATCGATGTTCATGTCAATCGCAGTCAGGTCCAGACTCGATTATTTACAGACCTCCGTCATATACCGTATCTGGAATATTGCTGAGTGCGGCATTGAACAACAAGCAAACAAAACGCCAAGTGACTGCATGCGTACGATACAGTCAGCGCAAGTAAGCCCTGGCATACATAAGCATCCAGGTTAAGGTCCATGCATTACGACAGGTAGGCCCTAACCGAGTGTAGATATGCAACTTGAAGATTAAAGAAATGAACGGCACGCGATCTTCCACTTCTGTTATCACGCGAACTTGAGTGGCAGCGTGGATTGTGGGTCAAGTGGAGGGTGGAGGTTATGTAAATTATAACCTGCAGACATGTTTGCTTTTTTTCAGTCAACTCATCAACAGGAAAAACAACACGGACCACAACACGGGCACACACGCATCTGCATCCAGGCACAAAGAGTCGTCATCCGACTTATTAACCGAAAAGTTCACAAGAATTTGTAATGTTTTATGAAAATTTGTTTCTATTCTCTACGTTTTTAACCCATCACTCATATGATCGTACCCCGCGGTAGTGCGCCAATCAGCGCTAACCATTTCGTCACGTGCTTGCCTGTGCCTCGAAATGCACGCGCTTTGAATGCTGACTGAGTGGCACATGGTCGCTGTTGTTTGCAGTGTGCGGTTGCCACTCAGACTCGGATGATGACATTTTTGTTACGCAAAGTAAGTTTTTCCATGATCTGGACGGGAAAGACAATAGTTTTCGTTTTCTACCACCAACTAGCTTTGAGGAGCTGCAAGGCGAGTTGAAAGACTCTTTACCCCTTAATACTAAGTACAGGAGTGAGTGGGCCGCATCACTGTTTGCTAAATGGCAGAGAGAACGATTGAAACGTCCCATTGCAAAAAGGATATGATATGTATGATTTATTGCAATACTGTTATTGTATCATCAGGTTTGACCGCTTCAGATGCCACACCCATCGACTAGAGGTAATCCCTATTTTTATAGACGAATTAGCGTATAAGTGTTTTCTGAATGACGTTATTGGAACAATCGTATGTAAACAAATATATTGTGTGTAAATGTATACACACAAACAACGTATTTACTCAAATTACAGTAATGGTTAATATTGGCGATACCAATATTACATAACAAATGAACTTTACACAACAAACACTGATAATGGTTTTCTTACATTTATTGATGACATGCACAGTAAAAAGGTATTTTTTTCATTAAATTTTGATTGTTTTTTGTTAACCTTAAATCCTATGCAGGACAGGTGGCAGGATGCTGAAGGCTTATGTCGGTAGCACTCGCTGAGGGTACCCACTGCTCGCTGACTTGGTTGATGCATGTCATCGATCCCAATTACGCGGATCGATGCTCATGATGTTAATCACTGGATTGTCTGGTCCAGACTCGATTATTTACAGACCGCCGTCATATATCTGGAATATTGCTGAGTGCGGCGTAAAACAACAAACCAACCAACCAAGATGTTAAGCAAGCAATGCATACAGATGTAGCGTTAATATGTAATGAATTTGTATATGTATCATGTTTGGGAGAGGCATTCAGATAAGCAAAATTTGCTTGTTTGCCAATCCCTCCACTTTATGGAAATATATATGTTTATTACTTGCCCGTGAAGAGATCACCCGTTTAATAAACATATAGCTTTATTACACATTGTGTAATACCAAAACGCGTGCTTATGTACCCTCGGAACACGTTTCACGAACAAATATTGAAAGCTCTCAACATCTCTTGGCTTATTCAAGGACATTGCGTGTGGAGTTGATAGATCACTGAGAGGAGCTTATGCACACTCGATGACCCCAGCAACCTTGTTGCTAGGCTGACGTCACATGGCATTGTTTCGCCGATGGATCTTGCATCAAAATTCCACAAATTACGTCATCGGGTATTGTGACGTTATTGAAAACTTTGAGGTGCAAGGCCCGTTCCACAAGGCGATCGTATTGTAGCGCAACGACAGTCGTTGGTCTAAGTTAAAGTATGTGAGATGCGAAAGTCTTAGCCCTACGATAATTTTGTGAATTCTAAAGGTAGACCAGTTGCATGGTATGAAATTCATACGTTTCAACTTTTGACGTGTTTGAAGTATTATTCTGTTAAACTCAATTTGACTATGTCGTGGATCATGTAGGTGTCAGCCTATTCATACTCAACAGTATAATTAAAAAAACGTTATAAATTGCAAGTAATAAATAAAATACTAAACTCGCTCCCGTGTAAAACCAATTTTATGAAACTCGTGAATAGTTGTGGTATCTGACTCGCTTTCGCTCGTCAGATACCACAACTATTCACTCGTTTCATAAAATTGGTATTACACGGGAGCTCGTTTAGTATTCTATATTTATATCATATGTAATGAATAGTGATAACACGTCTGGTACTGGGGACAGTATATCTAACTAGTGCATTGAGGTGGCGTGTTCCCGCCAGTACAAACACTGGATTGCCAGTTCAAACTGGTGCCTGCAGGATTCGCTGCATTACATACCACCATCACTGATGCAGAGGCCGGAATCTGGCCGTTGTGAAGTGATTGAAGGACTGATGAAGACGGAGTTAAACAGACTTCCATCACCCGTCTCTAGATACGATTAACCGTTTTTTCTTAGTTGGAGAAATATACTTCTCTTTTAGATTAAAATTTGAAAAGTGTTATGTTATTAATTTAACTGTTGCCGAAAATATTTCATGCTGCAGTTTTAATGATTTTTTCAGGTCACCGCAGTTCAGATGTGCGTCTGTACAAGAGGATTAACATGGCAATGCAGGCTGCCGTTTCTGATATTATTTACGGGAGTTTAAATGAAGAACCATTGGCGACAACAAGGAGGGTCAAGGAACGGCGGAAAAAAAACGAACAGACCGTATCACTGTATAAAATATGAGTTACACGATGTTAAAAGTTAAGATAATTGCTGTGATGGCACCAAGCGGGTTAAACCACTGGCTTCATGTAAACCCCATTTCCTGAATCTTCGTTAATGCTCTTGACACGATGCTCTACGTGTCGATACAAGTCTTGCCTTCTGTCATATTTGAGTAAATCCGTGGTATACAGAAGCGAGAGCCGCCTGGTAAAGGTATATGCCTGGTATACAGAGCGAGAGCCGCCTGGTAAAGGTATATGCCTGGTATACAGAAGCGAGAGCCGCTTGGTAAAGGTATATGCCTGGTATACAGAAGCGAGAGCCGCCTGGTAAAGGTATATGCCTGGTATACACAAGCGAGAGCCACCTGGTATACAGAAGTGAGAGCCGCCTGGTAAAGGTATATGCCTGGTATACAGAAGTGAGAGCCGCCTGGTAAAGGTATATGCCTGGTATACAGAAGCGAGAGCCGCCTGGTAAAGGTATATGCCTGGTATACAGAAGCGAGAGCCGCCTGGTAAAGGTATATGCCTGGTATACACAAGCGAGAGCCACCTGGTATACAGAAGTGAGAGCCGCCTGGTAAAGGTATATGCCTGGTATACAGAAGTGAGAGCCGCCTGGTAAAGGTATATGTCTGGTATACAGAAGCGAGAGCCGCCTGGTAAAGGTATATGCCTGGTATACAGAGCGAGAGCCGCCTGGTAAAGGTATATGCCTGGTATACACAAGCGAGAGCCACCTGGTATACAGAAGTGAGAGCCGCCTGGTAAAGGTATATGCCTGGTATACAGAAGTGAGAGCCGCCTGGTAAAGGTATATGCCTGGTATACAGAAGCGAGAGCCGCCTGGTAAAGGTATATGCCTGGTATACAGAGCGAGAGCCGCCTGGTAAAGGTATATGCCTGGTATACACAAGCGAGAGCCGCCTGGTAAAGGTATATGCCTGGTATACAGAAGCGAGAGCCGCCTGGTAAAGGTATATGCCTGGTATACACAAGCGAGAGCCGCCTGGTAAAGGTATATGCCTGGTATACAGAGCGAGAGCCGCCTGGTAAAGGTGTATGCCTGGTATACAGAAGCGAGAGCCGCCTGGTAAAGGTATATGCCTGGTATACAGAAGCGAGAGCCGCCTGGTAAAGGTATATGCCTGGTATACAGAAGCGAGAGCCGCCTGGTAAAGGTATATCCCTGGTATACAGTAGCGAGAGCCGCCTGGTAAAGGTAGAGGTGTACATGACATGTCACTGGTCGTGCCGTGAGTGCTGTGACCTGATTTGTATTCCAGACAGTCGCCCAGGTGTGTAGAGGTCACTGTCATGCCTTTTCCACATGTGATTATCAGGGTCGGACCTGCTAGACGTGTAGGGGTAACGTCAACCACATCCCGCTGTTTAAATACACCTCTGTTCACCCAACAGGGAATGGGCGCCCGATATGTAAGGTAGATGTAAACACCTTCAAGCGCCCCTAGGCAGCTTGGGTTGTATAATCCCCAGGGAGTTGAGAATGATAACTGGAATGCGAACGGTACCACTGGTCGGGAAACAAATACAAATATTTGTGCAGATAATAGTACCTGGATACCTGTGCCATATAAATGCATTTAATATTAATATACTGAACCGCAAAATAAACTTCACCATGGATAGATATATGAGAAACCTTATTTGTCCAAACACTGTAAACATACTTTGAGACATATCAAAAAGATGTAACTTTGCAAAACTGATCAAGGTAGAAATAAAAGTGTCAAATGTTCTTAAAGTGAAATACAACACTAGTCTCTGAGAAAATTGCATGATAAGTCAGTATCTCGTGTGTCAGCCATGTGCATTGATGACTGCCATGCAACGTCGATACATGGAATTGATGAGGCGGTTGATGAAGGCCATAGGCACTTGAGCCCACACTCTGATTTCTAGTCAATCTTGGCATGTGGTAGCAATTCAGTGACGAATGAATGTTATCCGATCTGGGTGGATTTCTCTAGGGCAAGAAACGTTGGAACGCACGTGCATTTCAGTTTGCACGGAACTCGCGTGCATCGGGTTACCATGGCCGTTGCCATGATACGTTTTGACGATCGGTTTTCTTGTCATCTGCTTTGGTTTTTTTATCATCAAACTTCATTTTTCCGGACAAGATAATGTTAAATGTTAGAAACTTTGACAAAAATTACCCATATATTTAAATGACAACTTTTCATGCAGTGTTACTTGGGGTGACTTTTCTTTTGCGGTTCAGTATATAAATATTAATAACGTCAGACCCTCACGCCGATCTAAAACTTAAGAAAAAGTTGTATTTCCATGACATAACTAGAGCGCTGACGGCTAGACGTGGAGGTGTAACGTCCGACCACAAGATCACTCATCTGAGAATCTGATCAATAAAATAACCAACTGTTTAATGGTAATCGAAATCCGAAAAACTCCTTGCCGTAAGAATGTCTTTTAAAACTCGCTTTTCTTTATCAGTTTGTTAGTTGAGATGAAACGGGGTTTAACGTCGGTCGCGTCCCAGATTATTGGACGTATACAGCGGCGTCCATGCAGTTTAACATATACCACTCAGACACAGTATACTGACTCCGAGCCGACCAGTCCTTGTTTTAGTCCCTTAATGCCGAGCGCTAGACAGGGTAACAAGTACCATCATTTAACGTAGTTTGGTATGGCGGGATCAAACCCCGGACCTTCCGCTCTCTGGGCGGACGCTCTACCACTAGACCACGGAGGCGGTCCCGCCATGGCATGGGCACGAGGACACTGTAAGCATTTACGGTAAGATAATACGGTAACACAATACTGCAACGTGCAAAGTAATGATTGTATAATGACGTGTGTTATAATCACGATAAAATTTACCTTTCTGTCGCTATCCACGGTGGTCAAGAGCTGAGAACTTGCAAACGGTCACTCGTCTCACAGATGCATCATTGGTCAGCAGTTGACGACCGCCATGTGCCAAAGAGTGAATGGAAGTGCACCTCTCAGTGAAAATCAGTGCAGAGCCGAGTCATCCGCAAGCAGACGAGTCATGTAGGCTGTGTGTGGCGCAGGAATTATTCCACGCCATTAGTCATCAAGACATCTCATAAAGAATCATAATATGTTTGTGCCGAGCGGGAAACCTGTTGCAAGGGTTGGTCCTCTCTGTGTGTTGACACAGTCAGTCTAAACCTTACAACATTGTGCACACTTACAATTCCCATGCTGCATACTCTCGTGCCGCACCTCCCAGGCATGTCGCTGTGATGGACAGAGATTCGTCAGTCAGTAGGAAACACAAATGTGCCGGCCAGTGATACGTCGGGGTGGAATTTTTACACACAACTGTGACCAGTCGCTTTGAACAAAATGTGGTCTGCTGAAACATTGGAGACAACGTACAGTGAAAGGGGAGACAACTGAATGTCCTTTAGATGGTCTGCTGATACATTGGAGACAATGTATAGTGAAAGGGGAGACAACTGAATGTCCTTTAGATGGTCTGCTAAAACACTGGGGACAACGTAAAGTGACAGGGGAGACAACTGAATGTCCTTTAGATGGTCTGCTAAAACACTGGGGACAACGTAAAGTGACAGGGGAGACAACTGAATGTCCTTTAGATGGTCTGCTGAAACATTGGGGACAACGTATAGTGAAAGGGGAGACAACTGGATGTCTATTGATGGTCTGCTGAAACATTGGGGACAACTTATAGGGAAAGGGGAGACAACTGAATGTCCTTTAGATGGTCTGCTTAAACACTGGAGACAATGTATAGTGAAAGGGGAGACAACTGAATGTCCTTTAAATGGTCTGCTGAAACATTGGAGACAACGTATATTGAAAGAGGAGACAACTGAATGTCCTTTAGATGGTCTGCTGAAACATTGGAGACAACGTATAGTGAAAGGGGAGACAACTGAATGTTTTAATTTTCATCATATGCAACATTTTCCTGATTTTCATCATTTTAATCCTTTTCATTATATTCATGATTTTCATCATTTTCATCATGTTCACACATGCGTCACGTGAGACAGGAAACAGATCAGGGGAAATGTTAGAGAGGCTTCACAAACCAAGCAACAGTATGTATGCCATAATCCAGACAGTTGACGTTGCTTACTGCGGAGTTGCATCTTGTCACTTTAGGATATAAATATCACATGAGTAATAAGCTAGATGAGTAAAACAATCTCAGATCGCATTGAATATAATATATTTATGACATTATGTTCGTTTTTTGTTGTATCTTCTATTTGTCCCAATTAATGATACTAAAGGTTATGATGATGACCATTTGAAAAGATTGCGGATATCACAACTTGCATCGAATCTTCTTTGGCCAGCACTGACTGTAATCGAAGCATGGCTGTTGACCTTTCACCTAAATATACGGTATATATCCAAGAGGTACACCGTAATATCCACAGTAGGATAACTGTCAGCCCTTTAACGTAGGAAATACGGTATATATCCCAGCGGTACACCGTCACCTTCACGGTAGGATAACTGTCAGCCCTTTACCGTAAATAACACGCTGAGGGTTTACAGTGTAGAAAGAGTGAGTGAATATGGTTTTAAGCCGCTGTTAGCAACAGTCCCGCAATATCACAGCGGGTCATAGCAGAAATGGGGTTCACACATTACACCAATAGTGGGAATGGAACCCAGGCCTTGAGCGTGACGAGCGAAAGCTTTAACTACAAGGCTACCCCACCGTCCCAGTAGCAAGAGGGTGCTGAACGTGCGTGTTTCATAGTACGTCTGTAGGGGGCTTGCACGGACAAACTGGGGTAAGTCGTCGGTTCCAAATAGTATAATACGTATGTGCCACCTGATTTTTTCATGGCAGAGACCGATGAAGATGCGGGGAAGAATAGGTCCTCAGCAAGGCGACTGTGTTTGTAAGAGGCGACTTACTGGATCGGGTGGTCAGGCTCGCCGACTTGCTTGAAGCATGTCATCGACCCCAGTTGCGTGGATCGATGCTCATAATATCAATCTGGTCCAGGCTCGATTATTTACAGACCGCCGTCATAGAGCTGGAATATTGCTGAGTGCGGCGTAAGACAACCAGCCAACCAACCAAACCAACTTTCATGGCAGACAGATTAACTATAGTAATGTCGTAACTGTGTTTGGGTACCCCATGGCTGCTGTCTAAGTGTTTTGTCGTTCTGTGTATCCAGGGTCATTGTGAGACATTACAACTCGCGTGGCCGCGAAATTGAATGAAGGTCATGAGGCCATAGGTCAGACAAACGTTGCTCCTGAGAACAACTAACTGGTGATTCAGCGTTTACCTGAATAATGTTATGTATTCTATAGCTCACAATTAATGTATATATGTTGGAATTATTAAAAAGGCAACGACAGCTGACAGCTATCATGCTGACGTTTACAACAGCAGTCAGATGACACCCCCACCCACGTCGTCCTTCAACCCACGCTGCCACTATCCCCACTACACAGTATCTACAGTGTACTCGATCCACTCTGGATCTGTCGACTGCAGCGGTGCTGGTGATCTCAGCTATAAATCACACTTAATTTACTGTTGTATTGTGATAGGGTTAATCTGTCCCAGAACCTTTACAACCCTCCTTCAGTTTGGGGTGGGAGGGGTGGTGGACTGAGGCTGTCAGAAGTTGCGTACCGTAGGGGTACCAGGATCCAGTGATGGCATGGTTTTGTATCCCAGATCCGTCTCATTGCGATCCTGGATTTGTCAGCACCATTGCCGAGCTCGGGGGTTGACGGAGGTGGTTCAATCATATGTGGCTTACCCTGTAATGGGTATAAATACGTCCACACTATGAATGAACACGCGCTCACAGTGAGTTACAATGCTAATCAAGTCACCGTTACTCAGCTATGTATTGTATGTAGATGAGTAGAGCCTATCAGGTTACATTCACCGCTGTGCTGTTCTACAATGTGAAAGAAATACACACATCTCTCGACAAACACTTCTGTCGAGACACATCTCTTGACACACACACCTCTCGAAACACACACATCCCTCGACACACACATCTCTCGAAACACACACACACATCTCTCGACATACACATCTCTCGACACACACATCTCTCGACACACACACATCACTCAACACACACATCTCTCGACACACACATCTCCCGACACACACATCTCTCGACACACACAACTTTCGACACACACATCTCGCGACATACACATCCCCGACACACACATCTCTCGACACACACATTTCTCGACACACACACAACTTTCGACACACACATATCCTTAATATTACCGTTGTTGTTTTATTCTTGCATATTTGTTTGTCAGTGTACCTTACATGTATATCATTTTGTGTCAACCAATATGAATGTGTTAAGCAAAATTATATCGCATGATCGCCTCGACCTACAACTCTCAACAACACGACATCTTCCGAATCCCCACCCACGACCTCGTCTCGACCCTACCACATCAGCTACCCCAACCCACCACCTCGTCTCGACCCTACCACATCAGCTACCCCAACCCACCACCTTGTCTCGACCCTCCCACATCAGCTACTTCCACCCACCACCTTGTCGCGACCCTACCACATCAGCTACCCCAACCCACCACCTTGTCTCGACCCTCCCACATCAGCTACTTCCACCCACCACCTTGTCTCGACCCTACCACATCAGCTACCCCAACCCACCACCTTGTCTCGACCCTACCACATCAGCTACTACCACCCACCACCTTGTCTCGACCCTACCACATCAGCTACTTCCACCCACCACCTCGTCTCGACCCTACCACATCAGCTACCCCCACCCACCACCTTGTCTCGACCCTACCACATCAGCTACCTCAACCCACCACCTCGTCTCGACCCTACCACATCAGCTACTTCCACCCACCACCTTGTCTCGACCCTACCACACCAGCTACCCCCACCCACCACCTTGTCTCGACCCTACCACATCAGCTACCCCCTCCCACCACCTTGTCTCGACCCTACCACATCAACTACTTCCACCCACCACCTTGTCTTGACCCTACCACATCAGCTACCCCCTCCCACCACCTTGTCTCGACCCTACCACATCAGCTACTTCCACCCACCACCTTGTCTCGACCCTACCACATCAGCTACTTCCACCCACCACCTTGTCTCGACCCTACCACATCAGCTACTTCCACCCACCACCTTGTCTCGACCCTACCACATCAACTACTTCCACCCACCACCTTGTCTCGACCCTACCACATCAACTACTTCCACCCACCACCTTGTCTCCACCCTACCACATCAGCTACCCCCACCCACCACCTCGTCTCGACCCTACCACATCAGCTACTTCCACCCACCACCTCGTCTCGACCCTACCACATCAACTACTTCCACCCACCACCTCGTCTCGACCCTACCACATCAGCTACCCCCATCCACGAAGCAAGACATTCAGGGTATTGAAACCCTCACACGAAGAATCACCTCAGGCAACAGATGCCACCACCCTTGATTTCCCTCAATCGCTAAAATGTCCGTTTAATTTACGACCTCTACTTCGGGTGTTGCGCGTCTTGGTCTCTGTATGCCTATGCCCGGCTGTCTGGGCATGCCTACAGGTGCACACAGGTGCACACAGGTACACACAGGTGCACAGGTCGATGACTCCTCCTGGCGCCCCGTGTCAAGGGAACTCGGTCCAGGCAGGTACGTGGTGACCTGCACACTGTGTTACTGGTGGGATATAGCATGACTGACAACACCGACATGTGACAAGATAACAACATGTAGAGCGGATGTCCATCATAACTCACGATACACTAGCGTCCTCTCAATAATAATACTAATAATGATAATAATAATAATAATAATAACAACAACAACAACAACAACAATAATACTAATAATAATAATAATTAATAATAATAATAATACTATTAATAATAATAATAATAATAATAGACGAAACAGGAAATTCAGGCTATTGACACCCTCACACGAAGAATCATGTCAGACAATAGATCCCACCATCCTCGCTCTTCCCTCAATCGCTTATATTTACCAATCATAATGGGAGGGCGTGGTTTCTTCAAGATAGAATTGGTGTTTATTTTCGCTTTTGCACACATTTATTGTACAGATGACCCGCTTGCGGAGCATGTCAAGATTCATGATAAAAAATAAGTCATTCCACAGTTTTCTCAAACGAGCAAATGATGTGGGATATAATCTCAATGTCAATGTCAGTGATGGTTCTGTACTGCTGGACGGTACACAAATGAGTGTCAACCAAGGGAACGCCCACTGCATCGAGTTAATGTGTAGTGTGTTGAGATGATCAGCAACCCTGCAGAGTCATTCACTTGAATGAAGTCGACTGGCCTCAAACGTGAAACAGAAGGCTTTCTGTTTGCTGCTCAGGACCAGTCACTTCCCACTCGCAACCGTCAATGTGTGATTTTGCATTAAAATGTAAATATAGAATGTAGATTATTCAATGAATTTAATGAAACTGTCCAACCCACTTTCAGTGGATGCCCAGCTATTGCACAAACACAGAATCATAAGCTACATCAGGGAGTGACTCTATCCTTTTATTACCGTCTTCGCCATGCTTGAGATTTTTACAGAGAGGTCCATCAAAGGTACGACCCGGAATATGTAGAGGGTGTCATGGAAAATGATAAATACAAAATTCTTTGGAAAAGGCCCGTATACAGCCTGATCGTCCTTTTTGAAAATCCAACGAAATCATTTATATAATTTTCTGTCCCATCTGACACTAATGTGATTGACAAGATTCAGGAAAAACACGGCAAACATGCGGACCTACTTTCGAAATGTCACGTTTGCATTCCAAGTACCAAGTTGTCCGACTCCGCATTGTTCTCGGTGCCTTAGGTTTGGTACCTCCAAATCTGCTGACTGATATTGGGAGAGTACCTGGGTTTGTTGCCAGAGATACAGCCCTTCTGACAATCTGGGTAATGCAGAAGGCTGTAGTGTCGGGCAGTCTTCACATACTCCGAAAGGTTCTGGGTGGGTTCGATTAGGCAGCACTCTCTGGGACGGCTGAAAGTATACACCAATCTTTTATGGTGGCAACAATGAAACAAGAAGTATACACCCATGTTTGATGGTGGCTAACACCCATACAAACAAGAAGTATACACCCATATTTGATAGTGGCTAACACAGATACAAACAAGAAGTATACACCCATGTTTGACGGTTGCTAACACGGATACAAACAAGAAGTATACACCCATGTTTGATGGTGGCTAACACCCATACAAACAAGAAGTATACACCAATGTTTGATGGTGCCTAACACCCATACAAACAAGACGTATACACCAATGTTTGATGGTGGCTAACACCCATACAAACAAGAAGTATACACCCATGTTTGACGGTTGCTAACACGGATACAAACAAGAAGTATACACCCATGTTTGACGGTTGCTAACACCGATACAAACAAGAAGTATACACCCATGTTTGATGGTGGCTAACACCCATACAAACAAGAAGTATACACCCATGTTTGATGGTGGCTAACACCCATACAAACAAGAAGTATACACCAATGTTTGATGGTGCCTAACACCCATACAAACAAGAAGTATACACCAATGTTTGATGGTGGCTAACACCCATACAAACAAGAAGTATACACCCATGTTTGACGGTTGCTAAAACGGATACAAACAAGAAGTATACACCCATGTTTGATGGTGGCTAACACCCATACAAACAAGAAGTATACACCAATGTTTGATGGTGGCTAACACCCATACAAACAAGAAGTATACACCCATTTTTGATGGTGGCTAACACCCATACAAACAAGAAGTATACACCCATGTTTGATGGTGGCTAACACCCATACAAACAAGAAGTATACACCTATGTTTGATGGTGGCTAACACCCATACAAACAAGAAGCATACACCCATGTTTGATGGTGGCTAACACCCATACAAACAAGAAGCATACACCCATGTTTGATGGAGGCTAACACCGATACAAACAAGAAGCATACACCCATGTTTGATGGTGGCTAACACCCATACAAACAAGAAGTATACACCCATGTTTGATGGTGGCTAACACTGAAACAGACAAGAAGTATACACCCATGTTTGATGGTGGCTAACACCCATACAAACAAGAAGTATACACCCATGTTTGATGGTGGCTAACACTGAAACAGACAAGAAGTATACACCCATGTTTGATGGTGGCTCACACCCATACAAACAAGAAGTATACATCCATGTTTGATGGTGGCTAACACAGATATAAACAAGACGTATACACCCATGTTTGATGGTGGCTAACACCCATATAAACAAGAAGTATACACCCATGTTTGATGGTGGCTAACACAGATATAAACAAGAAGTATACACCTATGTTTGATGGTGGCTAACACCCATATAAACAAGAAGTATACACCCATGTTTGATGGTGGCTAACACCCATACAAACAAGAAGTATACACCTATGTTTGATGGTGGCTAACACCCATACAAACAAGAAGTATACACCTATGTTTGATGGTGGCTAACACCCATACAAACAAGAAGTATACACCCATGTTTGATAGTGGCTAACACAGATACAAACAAGAAGTATACACCCATGTTTGAAAGTGGCTAACACAGATACAAACAAGAAGTATACACCCATGTTTGACGGTTGCTAACACCCATACAAACAAGAAGTATACACCAATGTTTGATGGTGGCTAACACCCATACAAACAAGAAGTATACACCCATGTTTGATAGTGGCTAACACAGATACAAACAAGAAGCATACACCCATGTTTGACGGTTGCTAACACAGATACAAACAAGAAGTATACACCCATGTACGATGGTGGCTAACACCCATACAAACAAGAAGTATACACCTATGTTTGATGGTGGCTTACCCCCATACAAACAAGAAGTATACACCCATATTTGATAGTGGCTAACACAGATACAAACAAGAAGTATACACCCATGTTTGACGGTTGCTAACACGGATACAAACAAGAAGTATACACCCATGTTTGATGGTGGCTAACACCCATACAAACAAGAAGTATACACCAATGTTTGATGGTGCCTCACACCCATACAAACAAGAAGTATACATCCATGTTTGATGGTGGCTAACACAGATATAAACAAGACGTATACACCTATGTTTGATGGTGGCTTACACCCATACAAACAAGAAGTATACACCCACGTTTGATGGTGGCTAACACCGATACAAACAAGAAGTATACACCCATGTTTGATAGTGGCTAACACCCATACAAACAAGAAGTATACACCCATGTTTGATGGTGGCTAACACCGATACAAACAAGAAGTATACACCAATGTTTGATGGTGGCTAACACCCATACAAACAAGAAGTATACACCCACGTTTGATGTTGGCTAACACCCATACAAACAAGAAGTATACACCCACGTTTGATGGTGGCTAACACCCATACAAACAAGAAGTATACACCCACGTTTGATGGTGGCTAACACCCATACAAACAAGAAGTATACACCCATGTTTGATGGTGGCTAACACCCATACAAACAAGAAGCATACACCCATGTTTGATGGTGGCTAACACCCATACAAACAAGAAGTATACACCCATGTTTGATGGTGGCTAACACCCATACAAACAAGAAGTATACACCCATGTTTGATGGTGGCTAACACAGATACAAACAAGAAGTATACACCCATGTTTGATGGTGGCTAACACAGATATAAACAAGAAGTATACACCTATGTTTGATGGTGGCTAACACCCATATAAAGAAGAAGTATACACCTATGTTTGATGGTGGCTAACACCCATACAAACAAGAAGTATACACCCATGTTTGATGGTGGCTAACACCCATATAAAGAAGAAGTATACACCTATGTTTGATGGTGGCTAACACCCATACAAACAAGAAGTATACACCCATGTTTGATGGTGGCTAACACCGATACAAACAAGAAGCATACACCCATGTTTGATGGTGGCTAACACCCATACAAACAAGAAGTATACACCCATGTTTGATGGTGGCTAACACCGATACAAACAAGAAGTATACATCCATGTTTGATGGTGGCTAACACCCATACAAACAAGAAGTATACATCCATGTTTGATTTTGGCTGACACTGAAACAGACAAGAAGTATATACCCATGTTTGATGGTGGCTAACACAGATATAAGCAAGAAGTATATACCCATGTTTGATGGTGGCTAACACAGATATAAACAAGACGTATACACCCATGTGTGATGGTGGCTCACACCCATACAAACAAGAAGTATACACCCATGTTTGATTTTGGCTGACACTGAAACAGACAAGAAGGACATATGATGATGACGTATTTGATATTGACCACACATGTGTATCTCACTACTTCCTCTAACCACCCACGTTTATCTCCCTAATTCACCCAACCACCCAGGTATATCGACCAACTTCAACCAACCATCCATGTATATCTCCCCAAATCACCCACCCACCAATGCTAATTTCCCCACTTTACCCAACCACCCAAGTATAATTCCCCACACCACCTAAAAACCCATGTCTATCTCCCCACACCACCTAACCACCCAAGTCTATCTCCCCACTTCACCTAACCACCCATATATATCTCTCCATTTCACCAAGCCACCCATGTATATCTCCCCACTTCACCCAACCACCCATGTTAGAGGTGGTTAGAGGAAGTGGGGAGATATACCTGGGTAGTTAGGGGATTTGGGGAGATATAAATGGGTTGATGGGTGAAGTGGGGATATAAACATGGGTGGCTTGGTGAAATGGAGAGATATATATGGGTGGTTAGGTGAAGTGGGGAGATAGACTTGGGTGGTTAGGTGGTGTGGGGAGATAGACATGGGTTTTTAGGTGGTGTGGGGAAATATACATGGGTGGCTTGGTGAAATGGAGAGAGATATATGGGTGGTTAGGTGAGGTGGGGAGATAGACTTGGGTGGTTAGGTGGTGTGGGGAGATAGACATGGGATTTAGGTGGTGTGGGGAAATATACATGGGTGGTTTGGTGAAAAGGGGAGATATACCTGTTGGTTGAGTAAAGTAGGGAGATATACCTGGGTGGTTAGGAGAAGTGGGGAGATAGACTTGGGTGGTTAGGTGGTGTGGGGAGATAGACATGGGTTTTTAGGTGGCGTGGGGAAATATACATGGGTGGTTTGGTGAAAAGGGGAGATATACCTGTTGGTTGAGTAAAGTAGGGAGATATACCTGGGTGGTTAGGAGAAGTGGGGAGATATAAATGGGTGGTTTGGTGAAGTGGGCTGATATACATGTGTGGTTAGGAGAAGTGGGGAGATATACTTGGGTGGTAAGGTGAACTGGGAAGATATACATTGGTGGTTGGGTGTAATTGGGAGATATGCCTGGGTGGTTGGATGAAGTGGGGAGATATACTTTGATGATTACGGGAAGTGGGGAGATATAAATGGGTTGATGGGTGAAGTGGGGATATAAACATGGGTGGTTTGGTGAAATGGAGAGATATATATGGGTGGTTAGGTGGTGTGGGGAGATAGACTTGGGTGGTTAGGTGGTGTGGGGAGATAGACATGGGTTTTTAGGTGGTGTGGGGAATTATACTTGGGTGGTTGGGTGAAGTGGGGAAATTAGCATTGGTGGTTGGGTGATATGGGGAGATATACATGGGTGGTTTGGTGAAGTGGGGAGATAAACCTGTTGGTTGGGTAAAGTGTATATCACCCCACTCACCAAACCAATCAAGAAGTAGCTGTAAAATATCAATATGTACCCAACATGAACCCATGTTGTGGGGTTCAAAAGTTTTTTTCTTTAGTTTTCTTTAATTACGTTTTGAGTAACTACTTACGAAATTCGGAACTCTTTTCCATTTGTTATACGTTTGACAAATACCATAAAAAATATTGTTATACAAACAGCACAAATCTACGTCCTGCAGATTCCTTCTGTGGTCGAGTGGACAGAGAGTCTGCCTCCGTGATCTAGTGGATAGAGAGTCTTCCCTGAGACTGCCTTCGGGGTCTAGTGTATAGAGCGTCTTCCATGAGACTGCCTTCGGGGTCTAGTGTATGGAGACTGCCTCCGTGATCTAGTGGATAGAGCGTCTTCCCTGAGACTGCCTCCGTGGTCTAGTGGATAGAGTGTCTTCCATGAGACTGCCTCCGTGGTCTAGTGGATAGAGTGTCTTCCATGAGACTGCCTTCGGGGTCTAGTGTATAGAGACTGCCTCCGTGATCTAGTGGATAGAGTGTCTTCCCTGAGACTGCCTCCGTGGTCTAGTGGATAGAGTGTCTTCCATGAGACTGCCTCCTTGGTCTAGTGTATAGAGACTGCCTCAGTGATCTAGTGGATAGAGTGTCTTCCCTGAGACTGCCTCCATGGTCTAGTGGATAGAGTGTCTTCCCTGAGACTGCCTCCATGGTCTAGTGGATAGAGTTTCTTTCCTGAGACTGCCTCCGTGATCTAGTGGATAGAGTGTCTTCCCTGAGACTGCCTCCATGGTCTAGTGGATAGAGTGTCTTCCCTGAGACTGCCTCCATGGTCTAGTGTATAGAGTGTCTTCCCTGAGACTGCCTCCATGGTCTAGTGGATAGAGTGTCTTCCCTGAGACTGCCTCCATGGTCTAGTGGATAGAGAGTCTTCCCTGAGACTGCCTCCATGGTCTAGTGGATAGAGTGTCTTTCCTGAGACTGCCTCCATAGTCTAGTGGATAGAGTCTGCCCTCCGTAGTCTAGTGGATAGAGTCTGTCCTCCTTGGTCTAGAAGATAGAGAGTCTTATCAGAGACCCAAGAGTGCCGAGGATCAATATCGACAATCAGCGGAAAATGACACGATTAAGAGTTTCATGCTGCAGACCACCTGTCTGCCCCGTGCACACAGCGGTCCTAACACACAAACAGATACAGCCTCACGGCTTACGATCTCCGATCGCTTTGTAGATATGTTTTGTTGAACATGGCTGATTTTATCCAAGAGACGATACAATGTAGGATTAATTTGTCAGTAGCTTGTCTCACACTTTGTTTATTCAACTTAGTATGTCCCTTGTTTCAAGCCATGTGTTAGGAAAATCAATATTGACCTACTCTCCAACAACTGTATATATATAGTATGATCTCATTCATTGAACAGGTTCTTTGTGTTAGGGTTCTTTTCCACCTGACAATTGTGCGCATATGACCCTATAATTGTGCCCATATGACCCTATAATTGTGCGCATATGACCCAATAATTGTGCGCATATCACCCTATAATTGTGCGCATATGACCCAATAATTGTGCGCATATCACCCTATAATTGTGCGCATATGACCCTATAATTGTGCGCATATGACCCTATAATTGTGCGCATATGACCCTATAATTGTGTGCATATGACCCTATAATTCTGCGCATATCACCCAATAATTGTGCGCATATGACCCTATAATTGTGCGCATATGATCCAAGAAATGTGTGCATATGACCCTATAACTGTGTGAACATGATCCCAGGATTGTGTGTGCATTTTTCAGGATTGTGTGTGTATATGATTCAAGATGTGTGTGTATACAATGCAAGAATTGTGTATAACATTCAAGATTTGTACGTTTGATCCAAGAATTGTGTGCACAAATCACGCAATTGTGCGTGTATGATCCATGAATTGTGTGTGTATGATACAAGAATTGTGTGTGTATGATCCGGGAATTGTGTGTATATGATCCAAGAGTTGTATGTATGACCCATGAGTTGTGTATACGATCCAAGATTTGATTTTATCTGAAGGAGTATCACGTACACGTCAGTCACAGTTGCCCCCATTTTCCGATACAACGTCGACATATAATCTGAGGGGGTGAATGTGTGAAATCCTTTTTCTGTTCAGGTGATACTCTCAAATGCGTACACAACTGCAGTGGAATTTGTAGTTAGCCATGTGTGTCTCATGTGTGTCTCTCGTCTCTCATCTGTTTCTCAAGTATGTCTCATATATGTCTCATGTGTGTGTTCAAGTATGTCTTATGTATGTATCATGTGTGTCTCGTGTGTCTCTCGTCTCTAATGTTTGTCTCATGTATGTCTCTCGTGTCTCATATGTGTCTCATGTGTGTGTCTCATGTGTGTCCTCTGAGCGTCTCACATGTGTCTCATGTGTGTCTCTCGTCTCTCATGTGTATGAGACATGTCTCCGATGTGTATCTTGTGTATGTCTCATGTGTCTCTCGTCTCTCAAGTGTGTCTCGAGTGTGTCTCATGTGTGTCTTATGTGTGTCTTATGTGTATGTCTCATATGTGTCTCTCTTGTCGCATGTGTGCCTCATGTGTGTCACTCGTCTCTCACGTGTGTCTCATGCGTGTCAGTCATCTCTCATGTGTGTCCCATGCGTGTCAGTCGTCTCTCACGTGTGTATCAAGTGTGTCTCATCTGTCTCTCGTCTCAATGTGCGCCTGATGTGTGTCTCTTGTCTCTCATGAGTGTCTCATGTATCGCATGTGTCACATGTATGCCCCGTGTATTTCCCATGACTCGGATGTGTGTGTCTTGTGAGAGCGGATGGAGGGGGTGCACTTTGTGAGTTTGAATCTTGCGTTCAGTAATATTTCAAGTTAAGTATGTTAACAATGCATCAAACATTGTATTTCACACAGTGGTTTCGTCTTCTGCCACCAAGGTCAACCAGCCTGAAGCCTACTATGTCACATGCGGTATTCGTCACTTGTTCCAGAACTTGAAGTGTTTTCCCAAATAGGCCAAATCTTCATACTGAGACGTCAGTAGATGGCCCTCGTACTGGAAACAACTAAGGGAGGTCATTCTAATTTCAATCAGCTTTAACCAGCGACAACAACATTCGCCCGAGAACTAACTTACAACATTTACTGCCACGTAACACATGATATATAAGTATAAACTGCCAATGCAAGAGAATAACCGGCCTAGATTGTACCACGAAACAGATCCCACTTGGCGAAAAGGGCAAATAGCTGTGGAAATTGTGTAAATGTACATCTGAACATCATTGATGACTCCAGGGCCCACTTGCACAAAGCGATCTTAGCGCTAAGAAGATCGTAACCCCCATACTTTAACATAGGCTTACGATAGTCTTAGCGCTAAGATCGCATTGTGCAAGTGGGTTCGAGTGTTCACCAAAATGAATGTTTGCGTGAGCAATTCTTTCCCAACCAGAAGCACGCGCCATTTATACAATTTGTCTAAAAGGAAGTGTTTATTGCCAGACGCGGCACGGCAGTACTCCTGCCCTACGTCAGCCTGTCAACAAACCAGACAATCAAGTGATCAATGAAGTCGAAAATCCAGGGACACGAGATTACCGTCACTGATTTGGTTGAAACATTTGTAAAACGGTACGTATACAAGAAATTTGTTTTCAATTAGTGTGCTTTCATTGAAGGACCACAGTCACAACGTGTACACGATCGTGTAGCTGAGGGGAGATACTTATACCATATGTATGACTGTTATCCTTCGATAAATGCACAATGATAAATACACTTTATAATTAAAAAGTTAATCCACATCCTATCAAAAATGTTTTTTTCAAAATGCGCCTGTTCAATTTTGGGTCTGGTAAATAGGCGGTTCAGTTTACTGTCGGTCGACGGTGTAGTTTGTGGTATTGCATCTGCTCAAATTGAGTTAATGACATTCACCAGAAGGGAACAGGTGGTTCTGGAGGCAAGGAGAACGTACTTTCTCCTCCAGAGTAGGCCAGGCACCTATGACCAGGTTCGTGGGTTCGCCCTGCTTATGCGTCAGCACCATGTCCGTGCTCCTGGGTTCCAGAGTTCCACCAGCTTATGCATCAGCACCATGTCCGTGCTCCTGGGTTCCAGAGTTCCACCAGCTTATGTGTCAGCAACATGTCCGTCCTCCTGGGTTCCAGAGTTCCACCAGCTTATGTGTCAGCACCATGTCCGTGCTCCTGGGTTCCAGAGTTCGCCCTGTTTATGTGTCAGCATCATGTCCGCGCTCCTGGGTTCCAGGGTTCGCCCAGCTTATCTGTCAGCACCATGTCCGTCCTCCTGGGTTCCAGGGTTCGCCCTGTTTATGTGTCAGCACCATGTCCGCGCTCCTGGGTTCCAGAGTTCCACCAGCTTATGTGTCAGCACCATGTCCGCGCTCCTGGGTTCCAGAGTTCCACCAGCTTATCTGTCAGCACCATGTCCGTGCTCCTGGGTTCCAGAGTTCCACCAGCTTATGTGTCAGCACCATGTCCGTGCTCCTGGGTTCCAGAGTTCCACTAGCTTATCTGTCAGCACCATGTCCGTGCTCCTGGGTTCCAGAGTTCCACCAGCTTATGTGTCAGCACCATGTCCGTGCTCCTGGGTTCCAGAGTTCCACCAGCTTATGTGTCAGCACCATGTCCGTGCCCCTGGGTTCCAGAGTTCCACCAGCTTATCTGTCAGCACCATGTCCGTGCTCCTGGGTTCCAGAGTTCCACCAGCTTATTTGTCAGCACCATGTCCGCGCTCCTGGGTTCCAGAGTTCCACCAGCTTATCTGTCAGCACCATGTCCGTACTCCTGGGTTCCAGAGTTCCAGGGTTCGCCCTGTTTATATGTCAGCACCATGTCCGTGCTCCTGGGTTCCTGGGTTCGCCCTGTTTATATGTCAGCACCATGTCCGTGCTCCTGGATAAACGACTGAGACCTGCACCACTTCGGGCTTTCATCGTGATGTAATTGACATACTGTTCAGAGTGGCGTCAAACCAAACACCGTCACTCACTCTTTCATCAGATGATAATTAGTTAGCCAAATATATTGGTTTACGGACGTGACTATATGTTTGATTTGTCCACTAATTTGTCGCAAATCAGATTCTGTGAGAAGAGCGATACATTACATTTCAATATCTACAACGACGTTGACACACGAAATTTAAACTGTCAGGCATACGAAAGGACATCCTTGTACTTGAAATCTGGATTTGACCACAAAATTGCAAAGGTCATAAAAACACTTCTTGACTGAAAACAGTCACCGAAACACTGCAAGGAAAAAAACATATCTTTGATACCCGTATCAAATACATCACCAGCGAATAACCATTTGGTTTGTTTCATTTCAGTCGATATCAAACATGGATGTATACTTTTGTTTGAAGGCATTCAGTGTTAAATTGTTTATTGTTCATGGAGAAACAGGTGTATACTTGGACAAAGACCTCTGTGTACATACCCTGCAGCAGACAAGCATGTGCTTATTCAGTGGTAGAGATTGGCTGATATACACAATCTGCCAACACTTAGCTACATGACGTGGTGCGACCTACCCCCAAGGAGCAGCACCCAGAAGTAGGTGCTGTTATGTACGCACGTTGTCTAAACAACAGCAACCACGGGGCGATACGTGATAAATGAGTGTACCTGTAAATCGTGTTTTTTTTATACAGGCACCAGAAGTTCACAACAAGCGCATATTCATGTTGTCCTGCTCTTAAAGTGCGGTGTTCATGTAAATAGAATTCTCGATTCTCGTGATTCTCGAGGAGAACACTGTGTTCATGGTTTGATAATATCCCATTGTTTGTTTGTTTGTTTGGTTGGTTGTTTGTTTACCGCCGCACTCAGACATATTTCTGCTATATGACGGCGGTCTGTTAATTTCGAGTCTAGACCAGACAATCGAGTGATTGACATCATAAGCATCGATCTACGCGATTAGGATACGATGACATGCATCTACCAAGTCAGCGAGCCTGACCACCCGATCCCGTTAGCCGCTTTTTACGGCAAGCATGGGTTGCTGAAAACCTTTTCTAACCTGTATTAGAATACATTTCGGTTTCCTCAATATATTTCTTGAAAGACATTCGCATTTGCTTGAAGAGGATATAAACTCATCAAACGGATTTTGGTCTACCCAGAAGAATGTAAGCTCTCTTTATACATGTGAAAATAATATTGAGATTAAACGATGGGTTGAATACTTTATGAATATTTTCAACATCCATTAAAATAGTGCTGATCCCGGTGTCACGGATTACCTGAGGCATGTTATACTACCTCCATGTCAGAATGCTGACATCTGATTGGTTCACATGTATCTGGCCTGGGAGGGACATCAATTTGTGAGCGGGAGAATAAATCTCTTATACCCCGCCACGAAGCAAAACGCGGCATATTGCACAGCACAAGTTAACCTCAGCTCAAACGAAAAACTGTTTTCTATCAATTTTCTATTTATTCTCGTTCTTTTACAATGTCATATTAAAACATGCCGGCGTGACAAATGACGTGTAGTAGGATCACTCGGGGTGTATATGCTCTAACGCGTCGCTCCGCCTTCTGCTTGTGTTATGAAACCTAACGCAGGACGCATAAAGCCATATATACTCCGAGTGACATTACTATTACTTATTATGTTATGAAGGGGGCACGGGTGGCCCAGTCGTCTAAGGCGCCGCAATTCGCTGTGCAGAGTTGCGTCCCTTGGGAACGCCAGAAACCTATGGTTGTGGGTTCGAATCCCGGTTCGCCCCGATTTTGTTTCTAGGTTTGTCAGCACCATACCCATGCTTGTGGGTTTCACCGAAGTGGTAAACGTCTGAGACCTGCATCACTTCGGGCTTTCCTCCCACATTAAGCTGACACGCCGTGATATAACTGGAATACTGTTAAAAGCGGCGTTAAACCCAACCCACTCACTCTTGTATGAAAAGAATGCCACTCAAATTTGGGCTTATACAAAATGTCAACTACAAAAATGTGGATTTAGCTGTGTTTGTTTTCGATATATCGCAATGCGCCAAAGAGTTGTGGATACATGTCCTCATAACTGGTCTTCAACTGCACTTGCATCACGCAAATGCTCTCCATATTCACGTATGTCTTACGAATCGCTATCTACACCGAGTCGGACAGTTCAGACAGAACCCAATTCAAATTAAGTTTACAAATGTTAATGACTGAACAGAGCTACGCGTACATATATCAAGAAATAAGATGGTGTAAACAATTTGACCGAAGTGTAAAAGACCAAAATGTAACAGACTTAAGTGTAACAGACCTAAATATAACAGACCTAAATGTAACAGACCTAAGTGTAACAGACCTAAGTGTAACAGACCTAAATGTAACAGACCTAAATATAACAGACCTAAGTGTAACAGACCTAAATGTAACAGACCTAAATGTAACAGACCTAGGTGTAACAGACCTAAGTTTAATAGACCTACATGTAACAGACCTAAGTGTAACAGACCTAAGTGTAACAGACCTAAGTATAACAGACCTAAGTGTAACAGACCTAAGTGTAACAGACCTAAATATAACAGACCTAAGTGTAACAGACCTAAATGTAACAGACCTAAATGTAACAGACCTAAGTATAACAGACCTAAGTGTAACAGACCTAAGTGTAACAGACCTAAATGTAACAGACCTAAGTATAACAGACCTAAGTGTAACACACCTAAATGTAACAGACCTAAATGTAACAGACCTAAGTATAACAGACCTAGATGTAACAGACCTAAATGTAACAGACCTAATTATAACAGACCTAAGTGTAACAGACCTAAATGTAACAGACCTAAGTGTAACAGACCTAAATGTAACAGACCTAAATCTAACAGACCTAAGTGTAACAGACCTAAATGTAACAGACCTAAATGTAACAGACCTAAATGTAACAGACCTAAGTGTAACAGACCTAAATGTAACAGACCTACATGTAACAGACCTAAATGTAACAGACTTAAATGTAACAGACCTAACTGTAACAGACCTAAATGTAACAGACCTAAGTGTAACAGACCTAAATGTAACAGACCTAAATCTAACAGACCTAAGTGTAACAGACCTAAATGTAACAGACCTAAATGTAACAGACCTAAATGTAACAGACCTAAGTGTAACAGACCTAAATGTAACAGACCTACATGTAACAGACCTAAATGTAACAGACTTAAATGTAACAGACCTAACTGTAACAGACCTAAATGTAACAGACCTAAGTGTAACAGACCTAAATGTAATAGACCTAAATGTAACAGACTTAAGTGTAACAGACCTAAATGTAACAGACCTAAGTGTAACAGACCTAAGTGTAATAGACCTAAATGTAACAGACCTAAGTGTAACAGACCTAAGTGTAACAGACCTAAGTGTAACAGACCTAAGTGTAATAGACCTAAATGTAACAGACCTAAGTGTAACAGACCTAAGTGTAACAGACCTAAGTGTAACACACCTAAATGTAACAGACCTAAATGTAACAGACCTAAGTGTAACAGACCTAAATGTAACAGACCTAAATGTAACAGACCTAAATGTAACAGACCTAAGTGTAATAGACCTAAATGTAACAGACCTAAATGTAATAGACATAACTGTAATAGACCTAAATGTAACAGACCTAAGTGTAACAGACCTAAATGTAACAGACCTAAATGTAACAGACCTAAGTGTAACAGACCTAAGTATAACAGAACTAAGTGTAACAGACCTAAGTGTAACAGACCTAAATGTAACAGACCTAAATGTAACAGGCCTAAATGTAACAGACCTAAATGTAACAGACCTAAGTGTAACAGACCTAAGTGTAACAGACCTAAGTGTAACAGACATGATGTAACAGTAGACGTATATAATCGCTGATTCCAGGTGACCATTGCCCGCATGGAGTGGCCAGTCCGGTACCCAGACCTCAGCGTTATCAAACACACGTGCACCGAGAGGTGGGCCGCCATCTCACTACGCCCCGTCCTTCCGGCAACTCTACTAGAACTCGGGTGTGTTCTTACTGAAGAGTGGAGGACCTTCCCTCGGCAACCATTCAGACACTTATCTGGGGCATGAAACAAGGTTGCCAAGCTGCTGGGAGTTGTTTTTACACAATGAATTTGTTTTTGTGTTTTTTTACGTTAAAGGTTTGGATATATATTTTCATTTTGACGGTGATCTGACTAAAGATAAGTCACATGTTTGTTGGCTTTGTGGGCACATGACAACGGACGTGTTTTCATTGAACATGTCTTCACGCAAACTTGTCTTTGGCCTTCTCAAGAGATGACCACAGTTTGACGTATTGAACTAAAGTGATGATCCTTAGCAGACTTTGAGTAGATGTCCCCGATTACACACGGTTTGAGTATATCCTGGTGTCAGTCCAGTCGTATTTGACATTCTCCGGGTGCTCGGGAGGCCCAGTCGTCTAAAGGCACGCTAGAAACCCATGATTGTGGGTTCGAATCCCAGGTTTGCCCCGGTTGCGTTTCTAGGTTTGTCAGCACCATGCCCATATTTGTGTATTTCACCAAAGTGATAACGCCTGAGACCCGCATCACTTCAGGCTTTCCTTCCACATCAATCTGACATGTTTACAAAGTTGAATACTGGTCAAACCGGCGTTAAACCGCCTCACGCACTTACCTTCTCTATGTAATTATCCTGAGGTAAATGTAACAGTCAATCACATGGTTAACTCATATGACAGGAAGAACCTTTGTTTCAAAATATCTTGTCCTTATACCTCCCCTGGATAATGGTGGATAGCCTAGTGGTTAAAGCGTTCGCTCGTCACGCCGAAGACCCGGGTTCGATTCCCAACATGGGTACATTATGCGAAGCCCATTTCTAGTGTTCACCATTGTGATACTGTTCACATATTGCTACAAGTGGCGTATAACAACACTCACTCACTGACTTACTCCCTGAGTACGTGATCGGAACGAGCAATATCTACGGGGAGGTTTATTTAACTTTTGAAATTCAGATCTCAGACGGAGTTGGAGCTGGTTTGTTGTCGGCATATCTGCAGCAGGTGTAGAAAATCAAATAACCCATGTGACGTGAGGTTATCAGACACAGGTGACAAACGAGGTGTTCCCATGCCAATCAGATAACACAGTCGGCACAGGGTATAGCTTATCTCACAATACCCCACCACGCACCCCTGCAGCTCAACGCATTGTCGTGACGCGCCTCGACACTTCCTGAAGCCACACTGTACAGGTAACTGTACAGGTATATTGGATCTATCAGCTCACTTGGAATAACCTTCTGTTTTCTTAAACAGGTTGATTTTTAAACATTTCTGTTTAAAATTAAATGAAGTCTTATTGGAAAAGATGGGTATTGATACACGTATCATTACATGTTCTGGTTGGGGTTAAACGGTGTGGTTGTATTTTTTAAAGGATTGAAGTGCAGTTGTCGCGCTTAGCAACGTGACAACATCTTGGACAGCGATCCCAGAAAGACGAGACTGTGTAGAGTGTTCCCCAGCTGTCATCATGGGTGGCTGTAGTTCCCTTGGACGACTCGTCCTCGTCATCTTGAACCTACTATTTTTGGTGAGTGTGATACGGTATGAATATCAATACATCTAGATTTTGACATATCTATTTTTTGTTTGGTGATTCTGAGGGTTGGTCGATTAAAACGTGTGACATTGAGGGGCTAAAACAAGGACTGGTCGGGTCGCGTCGCGTCCAAGATTATTACACTTATATAGCGACGTGCATGCACGTGTGTGTGTGTGGCTGCTTGTACTAGTCCGGACTGATGCCAATTTATAGTGCTAGCACACTGAGATACCATGCCGCAGTTTAACATGAATACCCACTCAGAAACAGTATACTGACTCCGAGCCGACCAGTCCTTGTTTTAGCCCCTTAATGCCGAGCGCCAGACACGGTAACAACAAGTACCATATTTTAACGCCTTTTGGTATGACGCGGCCGGGGATCGAACCCCGGACCTGGCTCGGAGTCAGTATACTGTGTCTGAGTGGGGTATTCATGTTAAACTGTGACATGGTATCTCAGGGGGCTAGCGCTATAAACTGGCATCAGTCCGGACTAGGTAGCAGAAGTAAGTAAGTCACCACGGTTCCTAGTATGGTGGCCTACCTTTAATTGCTGGCGATCCCTAGCCCCGTTTTTATACTGTATTGTTATTTATGGTGATATCTTTTTATGGTTCAATACTAGTTTTAAAATATACATCTGTGGTAATCTAGTTTTTTACTGTCCTTTGACGACAGGTTTTATGATAACATTTGAATGTATTATTACTGTCTAACTTGATTTAGTCACGATATGGCTGAAATATTGCCGATGTGACTATAAATATTCACTCACTCACTTCCATCGTCACATCGCTGGCATTGGTGTTGCGCATCACTCACTCGCCGAGCAGAGCGGTTATCTCCCCTTTGTCAGGCAGGCTGTTGTTAGGCATAACTCAGTCCACCTATTAGGGCGGTTATCTCCCCTTTGTCAGACAGGCTGTTGTTAGACATAACTCAGTCCATCATCAGGGCGGTTATCTCCCCTTTGTCAGGCAGGCTGTTGTTAGACATAACTCAGTCCACCATCAGGGCGGTTATCTCTCCTTTGTCAGGCAGGCTGTTGTTAGACATAACTCACTCCACGATCAGGGCGGTTATCTCCCCTTTGTCAGGCAGGCTGTTGTTAGACATAACTCAGTCCACCATCAGGGCGGTTATCTCCCCTTTGTCAGGCAGGCTGTTGTTAGACATAACTCAGTCCACATTCAGGGCGGTTATCTCCCCTTTGTCAGACAGGCTGTTGTTAGACATTACTCACTCCACGATGAGGGCAGTTATCTCCCCTTTGTCAGACAGGCTGTTGTTAGACATTACTCACTCCACGATCAGGGCAGTTATCTCCCCTTTGTCAGACAGGCTGTTGTTAGACATAACTCACTCCATGATCAGGGCGGTTATCTCCCCTTTGTCAGACAGGCTGTTGTTAGACATTACTCACTCCACGATCAGGGTAGTTATCTCCCCTTTGTCAGACAGGCTGTTGTTAGACATAACTCACTCCACGATCAGGGCAGTTATCTCCCCTTTGTCAGACAGGCTGTTGTTAGACATAACTCACTCCATGATCAGGGCGGTTATCTCCCCTTTGTCAGACAGGCTGTTGTTAGACATTACTCACTCCACGATCAGGGCAGTTATCTCCCCTTTGTCAGACAGGCTGTTGTTAGACATTACTCTCTCCACGATCAGGGCGGTTATCTCCCTTTGTCAGACAGGCTGTTGTTATACATTTCTAACAACACGATCAAGGCGGTTATCTCCCCTTTGTCAGACAGGCTGTTGTTATACATTACTCACAACACGATCAGGGCGGTTATCTCCCCTTTGTCAGGCAGGCTGTTGTCAGACATTACTCACTCCACGATCAGGGCGGTTATCTCCCCTTTGTCAGACAGGCTGTTGTCAGACATTACTCACTCCACGATCAGGGCGGTTATCTCCCCTTTGTCAGACAGGCTGTTGTCAGACATAACACACTCCACGATCAGGGCGGTTATCTCCCCTTTGTCAGACAGGCTGTTGTCAGACATAACTCACTCCACGATCAGGGCGGTTATCTTCCCTTTGTCAGACAGGCTGTTGTCAGACATAACTCACTCCACGATCAGGGCGGTTATCTCCCCTTTGTCAGACAGGCTGTTGTTATACATTTCTCACAACACGATCAAGGCGGTTATCTTCCCTTTGTCAGGCAGGTAGTTGTTAGACATTACTCACAACACGATCAAGGCGGTTATCTCCCCTTTGTCAGACAGGCTGTGTTAGACATTTCTCACAACACGATCAAGGCGGTTATCTCCCCTTTGTCAGGCAGGTAGTTGTTAGACATTACTCACGCCACGATCAGGGCGGTTATCTCCCCTTTGTCAGACAGGTTGTTTTTAGACATTTCTCACAACACGATCAAGGCAGTTATCTCCCCTTTGTCAGACAGGTTGTTGTTAGATATTACTCTCTCCACGATCAGGGCGGTTATCTCCCCTTTGTTTGACAGGTAGTTGTTAGACATTTCTCTATCCACGATCAGGGCGGTTATCTCCCCTTTGTCAGATCGGGTGTTGTTAGACCTGGACACAGGAAGTGAAGATCCCTTAGTTGTAAAAGGATTGGTGCATGCAATGTTCATCATATATTTATACAGGGAGTATTATGTAGCGATAACATAACTAGAGAATAATAAACTGTCTCCGAAAATCACTGTATATTATAAAGAGGCGGTATTGCTGTATGTCATGTTAAGGCGGTATCACTGTATATTATATAGAGGCGGTATCACTGTATGTCATGTTGAGGCGGTATCACTGTATATTATATAGAGGCGGTATCACTGTATGTCATGTTAAGGCGGTATCACTGTATGTTATATAGAGGCGGTATCACTGTATGTCATGTTGAGGTGGTATCACTGTATATTATATAGAGGCGGTACTACTGTATGTCATGTTGAGGCGGTATCACTGTATATTATATAGAGGCGGTATCACTGTATATCATGTTGAGGCGGCATCACTGTGTATCATGTTGAGGCGGTATCACTCTATATTATATAGAGGCGGTATCACTGTATGTCATGTTGAGGCGGTATCACTGTATGTCATGTTAAGGCGGTATCACTGTATAATATATAGAGGCGGTATCACTGTATATTATATAGAGGCGGTATCACTGTATGTCATGTTAAGGCGGTATCACTGTATATTATATAGAGGCGGTATCACTGTATGTCATGTTAAGGCGGTATCACTGTATATTATATAGAGGCGGTATCACTGTATATCATGTTGAGTTGGTATCACTGTATATCATGTTGAGGCGGCATCACTGTGTATCATGTTGAGGCGGTATCACTGTATATCATGTTGAGGCGGTATCACTTTATGTCATGTTAAGGCGGTATCACTGTATATTATATAGAGGCGGTATCACTGTATGTCATGTTAAGGCGGTATCACTGTATATTATATAGAGGCGGTATCACTGTATATTATATAGAGGCGGTATCACTGTATGTCATGTTAAGGCGGTATCACTGTATATTATATAGAGGCGGTATCACTGTATATTATATAGAGGCGGTATCACTGTATGTCATGTTAAGGCGGTATCACTGTATATTATATAGAGGCGGTATCACTGTATATCATGTTGAGTTGGTATCACTGTATATCATGTTGAGGCGGCATCACTGTGTATCATGTTGAGGCGGTATCACTCTATATTATATAGAGGCGGCATCACTGTGTGTCATGTTGAGGCGGTATCCCTGTATATCATGTTGAGGCGGCATTACTGTGTATAATGTTGAGGCGGTATCACTCTATATTATATAGAGGCGGCATCACTGTGTGTCATGTTGAGGCGGTATCCCTGTATATCATGTTGAGGCGGCATTACTGTGTATAATGTTGAGGCAGTATCACTGTATGTCATGTTGAGGCTGTACCACTGTATATCATGTTGAGGCGGTATAACTGTATATCATGTTGAGGCGGTATCACTGTATATCATGTTGAGGTGGTATCACCGTATGTCATGTTGAGGCTGTACCACTGTATATCATGTTGAGGCGGTATCACTGTATATCATGTTGAGGCTGTACCACTGTATATCATGTTGAGGTGGTATCACTGTATATCATGTTTAGGCGGTATCACTGTATATCATGTTGAGGCGGTATCACTGTATATCATGTTGAGGCGGTATCACTGTATATCATGTTGAGGCGGCATCACTGTATCTCATGTTGAGGTGGTATCACCGTATGTCATAATGAGGCGGTATCACTGTATATCATGTTGAGACGGTATCACCGTGTGTCATGTTGAGGTGGTATCACTGTATATCATGTTGAGGCGGTATCACTGTATATCATGTTGAGGCTGTACCACTGTATATCATGTTGAGACGGTATCACCGTGTGTCATAATGAGGCGGTATCACTATATATCATGTTGAGACGGTCTCACTGTATATCATGTTGAGGCTGTATAACTCTACATCTTGTTGAGGCGGTATCACTGTATATCATGTTGAGGCGGTATCACTGTATATCATTTTGAGGCTGTACCACTGTATATCATGTTGAGGCGGTATCACTGTATATCATGTTGAGGCGGTATCACTGTATATCTTGTTGAGGCGGTATCACTGTATATCATGTTGAGGCGGTATCCCTGTATATCATGTTGAGGTGGTATCATTGTATATTATGTTGAGGTGGTATCCCTGTATATATCATGTTGAGGCTGTACCACTGTATATCATGTTGAGGCGGTATCACTGTATATCATGTTGAGGCGGTATCACTGTATATCTTGTTGAGGCGGTATCACTGTATATCATGTTGAGGCGGTATCCCTGTATATCATGTTGAGGTGGTATCATTGTATATTATGTTGAGGTGGTATCCCTGTATATATCATGTTGAGGTGGTACCACTGTATATCATGTTGAGGTGGTCTCACTGTATATCATGTTGAGGCTGTATCACTCTATATCTTGTTGAGGCGGTATCACTGTATATCATGTTGAGGCGGTATCACTGTATATCATGTTGAGGCTGTACCACTGTATATCATGTTGAGGCGGTATCACTGTATATCATGTTGAGGCGGTATCACTGTATATCATGTTGAGGCTGTACCACTGTATATCATGTTGAGGCGGTATCACTGTATATCATGTTGAGGCGGTATCACTGTATATCTTGTTGAGGCGGTATCACTGTATATCATGTTGAGGCGGTATCCCTGTATATCATGTTGAGGTGGTATCATTGTATATTATGTTGAGGTGGTATCCCTGTATATATCATGTTGAGGTGGTATCACCGTATATCATGTTGAGGCGGTATCACTGTATGTCATGTTGAGGCAGTATCACCGTATGTCATGTTGAGGCGGTATCACTGTATATCATGTTGAGGCGGTATCACCGTATGTCATGTTGAGGCGGTATCACTGTATGTCATGTTGAGGCAGTATCCCTGTATATCATGTTGAGGCGGTATCACTGTATGTCATGTTGAGGTGGTATCACTGTATATCATGTTGAGGCGGTATCACTGTATGTCATGTTGAGGCAGTATCACTGTATATTATATAGAGGCGGTATCACTGTATATCATGTTGAGGCAGTATCACTGTATATCATGTTGAGGCGGTATCACCGTATGTCATGTTGAGGCGGTATCACCGTATGTCATGTTGAGGCGGTATCATCGTATGTCATGTTGAGGCGGTATCACCGTATGTCATGTTGAGGCGGTATCATCGTATGTCATGTTGAGGCGGTATTTCTGTATATAATGTTGAGGCAGTTTCACTGTATGTCATGTTGAGGTGGTATAACTGTATGTCATGTTGAGGTGGTATAACTGTATATCATGTTGAGAAAACCGCCTCCATGGTCTAGTGGTAGAGCGGAAGTTCCGGGGTTCGACCCCCGACCGCGTCATACCAAAAGACGTTAAAAGATGGTACTTGTTGTTACCCTGTCTGGCGCTCGGCATAAGGGGCTAAAACAAGGACTGGTCGGCTCGGAGTCAGTATACTGTGTCTGAGTGGGGTATTCATGTTAAACTGCGGCATGGTATCTCAGTGTGCTAGCAATATAAATCGGTATCAGTTCGGGCTAGACACACACACACACACACACACACACACACACACGCAACGCACACTCACGCGCACGCACACACACACACACTCACGCGCACGCACACACACACACACACGCGCGCGCACACACACGCACACGCACACAAACACACACTCACACTCACACTCACACACACACACACTCACACTCACACTCACACTCACACTCACACTCACACACACACACACTCACACACACACTCACACGTACATGCTCGTCGCTATATAAGTGCAATAATATTGGACGCGACGTTAAACCCCATTTCACCTCACCTCAGGCTGAGACGGTATCACCGTATGTCATGTTTCGTACGTTTCAGGTGATTTCCCTGGCACTGCTGGCTGTCGGGGCAATACTGAAGTTCACGCCAGGAACGTTGATGGGTTTCCTCCTGGCCGGGGCACAGTCCGCGATACCCACAGCTCCTCCATCTCCTACAGGTGTAGGCTACACCGTGCCTACCATCCCCATACCTGACACGCTCAGCTTCATGCCAATGGTAGGCGATGTCGCCACGGTGCTGCTGGTGCTCGGGGTCGTGCTGTTCTGCATCTCCTTCCTGGCGTGCTGCGGAGCGTGTTGTAAATGGAGACCTTTCCTTGTCGTGGTAAGTCGGATACTCGTCACCCGTCACCGCCCTTGATACAGTAAACTACGTTTATAACGAACACGCTTATAACGAACTGACGGATAAGACGAACTTATTTTCTTTGTCCCGGCTACTGTTGCATATATGCTATAGATATGCTTATAACGAATTACGGTTACAACGAACTAAAAGGTTTACTTCTTGTTATAAGTCGGATACTCTGTCAGCGGTATGTAAACATACACCCGTCCACTTCCCCTGATACAGTAAAGTACGTTTATAACAAACACGCTTATAACGAACTGACGGATAAGACGAACTTATTTTCTTTGTTCCGGCTACTGTTGCATATATGCTATAGATATGCTTATAACGAATTACGGTTACAACGAACTAAAATTACTGGCCCTTTTGAGTTCGTTATAACCGTAGTTAACTCTACTTGTATCGAACCCTGTATTCTCGCATGCATTAGTTAGTGAGTGAGTTAAAATTTAACGTCGCATCGGAATAATTTCAACAATATAACGACGAAACAAGTTGATATATACACAAGTGATTCAGGAATATAAAGTTACATTTGAAAGCAAATTTGTCAAACATATTTGGGCATAACAATATTGTATGTATTACGATAAGTATTTAGATCTGCATTCACACGTGTATTGACATATATACATTCACACTATATAGTCATTTATATGCTGACCAGTATTGAGACCCGTATACAGAACATTCGATAGATCCGTCTTGAGTATTTATTCTGAACAACAACAATTCCTGTGAAATTGAAAAAGATTGAATGCAAAGTTATGTTTTTACCAAATCTGAAAATCATTCGGTTAACAAATGGTTAATTTGCCATACTGACTTCAGAAAATGCGGGATTTCGTAAAAAACATGAACATGCCAAAATGTCAATTTACAAATCAATAGCGTGTGTGTCCACCTCTGGTTGCGATGCAAGCAACACATCTTCGTCTCATGGAATGGACCAGGCGTCGCACAAAGTCCTGTGGGATATCTGTCCATATCCTTCCTGGAGTGTCTGTGGAACACGTGGTTGACGTCAAAGGCGCCGATCCATCTCATCTCACATGTGCTCGATTGGTGAGAGATCAGGGGAGCGAGCCGGCCAGGGGATGACATTCACGCTGTTTTGTTGAAGAGAATCCTTAACAAGTCGAGCAATGTTGAAAGGTAATGCCTTGGCCATGACGAAAAACGGTAGAACAACATGGCCGATGATCTCGTTGCGGTACCGCTGTCCATTGAGATTTCCCTCTACCACTATCAACGGGTCCTGTCTTGCTGTAATCCCTACCCATACCATAACGCTGCCGCCCCCGAACCGATCTTCTTCAATGACACAATGATTGAAGTAACGTTCACCTCGACGTCGGTACACTCCAATCCGTCCATCGCTGTGGCTGAGGTGAAAATGAGACTCGTCAGTGAATAGAACTTGTCCCCACTGCATGACCGTCCAGCGTAGACGCTGTCTGCACCACTGTAGACGTGCTTGACGGTGGTTTCCTATCAAAATGGGACGCCTGAGGGGTCTTCTGGCGACAATCCCTGCACATCTGAGGTGACGACGTACGGTTTGTGAAGATATTCGTCGAAGATCAGGGAGGCTTCTTGCATATCTGTTGCTGGCTGGAATCGATTTCGTAGGTGTGTTGTTCGAATCCAGTTGTCTTGTCGATTATTGGTTACGCGTGGCCTGCCATTCCGAGGAACTTTTGTTGTTGAGTATATTTAAAACAATTCTTATCTGTTGTCTCATCGGCATTCAGACCTGGATACCGTTTTACAAAACAATTTAACACAACGACTGACGTAAGTCTATGTTAAGGTTTGGGAGTTACGATCACCTCAGCTTTAAGACCTGGGTGCCGTTTTACAAAACAATTTAAAACAACGACTGACGTAAGTCTATGTTAAGGTTTGGGAGTTACGATCACCTCAGCTTTAAAACCTGGGTTCCGTTTTACAAAACAATTTAACACAACGACTGACGTAAGTCTATGTTATGGTTTGGGAGTTACGATCACCTCAGCTATAAGGCCTGGGTGCCGTTTTACAAAACAATTTAACACAACGACTGACGTAAGTCTATGTTATGGTTTGGGAGTTACGATCACCTAAGCTTTAAGACCTGGTTGCCGTTTTACAAAACAATTTAACACAACGGATGACGTAAGTCTATGTTAAGGTTTGGGAGTTACGATCACCTCAGCTTTAAGACCTGGGTGCCGTTTTACAAAACAATTTAACACAACGACTGACGTACATGTAAGTCTATGTTAAGGTTTGGGAGTTACAATCACCTAAGCTTTAAGACCTGGGTGCCGTTTTACAAAACAATTTAACCTGGGTGCCTATATTGATACCTGTTTAAACATCTGTATCCACACCTATTTTAACACATGTATTCACACATGTATTCACACCTGTTTTAACACATGTATTCACACCTGTTTTAACACCTGTATTTACACTTGTATTCACACCTTTTCAACACCTGTATTCACACCTGTATTCAAACCTGTATTCACACCTGTTACACCACCTGAAATTCACACCTTTTATACCACCTGTATTCACACCTCTTTTACTACCTGTAATCACATTGTTTAACACCTGTATTTACACCTGTTTTAGCACATGTATTCACACATGTTTTAACACCTGCAATCACACCTGTTGTAACACTAGCATTCACACCTTTTTTAACACCAGTATTCACACCTATATTGATACCTGTTTAAACATCTGTATCCTCACCTATTTTAACACCTGTATTCACACCTGTATTCACACCTGTTTTAACATCTACATTCAACACATGTATTCACATTTGGTATACGAACGGTATTTACACCTGTTTTACTACCTGTAATCACATATTTACCATCTGTTTTATAACCATTGTAACACCTGTATTCACATCTGTTTTAACACCTGTATTTACACTTGTATTCACACCTGTTTTAACACCTGTATTCACACCTGTTTTAACACCTGTATTCACACCTGTTTTAACACCTGTATTCACACCTGTTTTCCTGATTCCAGTTTGTCATTCTGGTGATTCTCCTGATCTTGGGGATAGCGGTCATAGGTGCCCTGTTTCTCGTCAAGGACTCCGTGGTGAGTACATCATCTGTACTCGACTGTACGCACTCAACGTAACGTATCAGACACAGAAGAGCAGACAGCAAGTAGTACTTACAACATGTACTTTTAGCGCATGTACACTAACCGCACGCACACTTACCGCGCACTCATTACCGCACGGTCAATAACCGCGTGCATACTTACCGCACGAACACTTACCGCACGCTTAATTACCGCAATTACCGCAAGCACACTCACCGATCTACACGAACTCACTGCAAGCACACTTAGGGCACGCGCAATACCACACTAATACTTAGTGGGTGAGTGAGTTGGGTTTAACGCCGCTTTTAACAGTATTCCAGTTATATCGCGGCGTGTCAGCTTAATGTGGGAGGAAAGCCAGAAGTGATGCAGGTCTCAGACGTTAACCATTTCGGTGAAACCCACGAGCACGGGTATGGTGCTGACAAACAAAGAAACATAATCGGGACGAACCGGGATTCGAACCCACAATCATAGGTTTCTGGCGTGCTAAGGGACGCAACTCTGCACAGCGAATCGCGGCGCCTTAGACGACTGGGCCACCCGTGCCCCCACTAATACTTACTAAACATACACTCAAAACTGTGACGTTTCTGTTCTTCAGCTTCACGACACCATCCGCAGCTCCCTGGTGGCGAAGACTAAAGCCGAATATGCTTCACACAAGGATGGAGCATTCATACAGATCACAAATGTCCTTGCTCTTGAGGTAATGTGTGAGTGAGTATGGTTTTACGCCGCTTTTAGCATTATTCCAGCAATATCACGGCGGAGGACACACGAAATGGGCTTCACACATTGTTACCACATGGAGAATCGAACGGTCTTTGGTGTGATGAGCAAACGCTTTTATCACTTGGTTACCCGATCGCCCCTTTGAGGTAATGATGCCAATTTTACTATATAGGCCACCAACAATACTAAACGTCAATGCAATGTTTGAACATATACTCAAAAACAAAAGTTCCTGTGACACCAATATTTTAGTGTGTTTTTTCAAACAAGTAAAGTTTGGTTTTCAATATTGTAGTACATGTAGGGAATCAAGTCACAAAAACGCAACTGCTATAGAAAAGCCTGCATTCCATGCAAAAGTTGACTTCTATGTAAGCCCCATGCATTTTACTACCCAAGAATGGGTATAAAAACATGTGTGTTAACGGGATTCCATATGCATTGCTCAGCATCGTGCTGACAAATACAAATTCAGAAAAACAACAAAATTACGCAATTATTCAACATTACGAAATGCCACGCCTGTCCGAAAATCAGCGTCTGCAAACCATTGGTATGCTTGAAGCAGGATCGAGTCAATATGATGTTGCAAGACAATTTAACGTCCACAAAAACACCATTTGGTGTTTATGGCAACGTTGGCAACAGACTAATGCAGTCAGAGACCATCCTCTGAGTGGCAGGCCACGCGTTACCAATAATCCACAACTGGATTCGAACAACACACCTACGAAATCGATTCCAGCCAGCAACAGTGACTGCAAGAAGCATCCCTGGCCTTCGACGAATATCTTCACAAACCGTACGTCGTCGCCTCAGATGTGCAGGGATTGTCGCCAGAAGACCCGCCAGACGTCCCATTTTGACAGGAAACCACCGCCAAGCACGTCTACAGTGGTGCAGACAGCGTCTACGCTGGACGGCCATGCAGTGGGGACAAGTTCTATTCACTGACGAGTTTCGTTTTCACCTTAGCGATGGACGGATTGGAGTGGACCGACGTCGATGTAAACGTTACGTCAATCATTGTGTCATGGAAGAAGATCGGTTCGGGGGCGGCAGCGTTATGGTATGGAGTGGGATTATAGCAAGACAGTTGGCCCGTTTGATAGTGGTTGAGGGAAATCTCAATGGACAGCGGTACCGCAACGAGATCATCGGCCCTGTTGATCTACCGTTTTGGCGTCGTCATGGCCCCGGCATTACCTTTCAACATGACAACGCCCGGCCTCATATTGCTCGACGTGTTAAGGATTCTCTTCAACAAAACAACATGCATGTCATCAACTGGCCGGTTCGCTGGCCTGATCTCTCGACAATCGAGTACATGTGGGGGGATGAGATGGAACGGCGCCTTCGACATCAACCACGTGTTCCACAGACACTCCAGGAACTTCGAAACATGCTCCAGCAGATATGGACAGCTATCCCACAGGAATTTGTGCGACCTCTGGTCCATTCCATGAGACGAATATGTGTTGCTTGCATCTTAACTTGCAACTCTCTGTTGCAAACAGAAATTGTTTCAGATTTTGGTAAAAAACATAACTTTGCATTAAAAATCATATTTAATGTCACAGGAACATTTGTTGTTCAGTATATTATGACAGTGTACATGTGCGGACATCCTTCTCTTTCGTCAACGCTGTAGCGGGTGTATGGACATTCCAGGAATGACAAGGGCACTGTGTTGTCCACGCTGTAAGGGGTCTATGGACATTCAAGGCAATGCAGAACAAGGACACTGTTGAGTATGGACATTCCAGGGAGGCCGAGGACAATGTTTAGTCCACGCTGTATGGGGTGTATGGACATTCCAGGGAGGACGAGGACAATGTTTAGTCCACGCTGTATGGGGTGTATGGACATTCCAGGGAGGACGAGGACAATGTTTAGTCCACACTGTGTGGGGTGTATGGACATTCCAGGGAGGACGAGGACAATGTTTAGTCCACGCTGTAGGGGTGTATGGACATTCCAGGAAGGACGAGGACAATGTTTAGTCCACGCTGTATGGGGTGTATGGACATTCCAGGGAGGACGAGGACAATGTTTAGTCCACGCTGTAGGGGTGTATGGACATTCCAGGGAGGACGAGGACAATGTTTAGTCCACGCTGTATGGGGTGTATGGACATTCCAGGGAGGACGAGGACAATGTTTAGTCCGCGCTGTAACGGGTGTATATTGACATTCCAGGAAGGACGAGGACAATGTTTAGTCAATGCTGTAAGGGGTGTATCGACATTCCAGGGAGGACGAGGACAATGTTTAGTACACGCTGTAAGGGGTGTATGGACATTCCAGGGAGGACGAGTACAATGTTTAGTCCACGCTGTATGGGGTGTATGGACATTCCAGGGAGGACGAGGACAATGTTTAGTCCACACTGTAAGGGGTGTATGGACATTCCAGGGAGGACGAGGACAATGTTTAGTCCACGCTGTATAGGGTGTATGGACATTCCAGGGAGGACGAGGACAATGTTTAGTCCACGCTGTATGGGGTGTATGGACATTCCAGGGAGGACGAGGACAATGTTTAGTCCACGCTGTATAGGGTGTATGGACATTCCAGGGAGGACGAGGACAATGTTTAGTCCATGCTGTATTGGGTGTATGGACATTCCAGGAAGGACGAGGACAATGTTTAGTCCACGCTGTGTGGGGTGTATGGACATTCCAGGAAGGACGAGGACAATGTTTAGTCCACACTGTAAGGGGTGTATGGACATTCCAGGAAGGACGAGGACAATGTTTAGTACACGCTGTATAGGGTGTATGGACATTCCAGGGAGGACGAGGACAATGTTTAGTCCACGCTGTATAGGGTGTATGGACATTCCAGGGAGGACGAGGACAATGTTTAGTCCACGCTGTATAGGGTGTAGGGACATTCCAGGAAGGACGAGGACAATGTTTAGTACACGCTGTATAGGGTGTATGGACATTCCAGGGAGGACGAGGACAATGTTTAGTCCACGCTGTAGGGGTGTATGGACATTCCAGGGAGGACGAGGACAATGTTTAGTCCACACTGTAAGGGGTGTATGGACATTCCAGGAAGGACGAGGACAATGTTTAGTCCACGCTGTATAGGGTGTATGGACATTCCAGGGAGGACGAGGACAATGTTTAGTCCACGCTGTAGGGGTGTATGGACATTCCAGGGAGGACGAGGACAATGTTTAGTCCACGCTGTATAGGGTGTAGGGACATTCCAGGAAGGACGAGGACAATGTTTAGTACACGCTGTATAGGGTGTATGGACATTCCAGGGAGGACGAGGACAATGTTTAGTCCACGCTGTAGGGGTGTATGGACATTCCAGGGAGGACGAGGACAATGTTTAGTCCACACTGTAAGGGGTGTATGGACATTCCAGGAAGGACGAGGACAATGTTTAGTCCACGCTGTATAGGGTGTATGGACATTCCAGGGAGGACGAGGACAATGTTTAGCCCACGCTGTATAGGGTGTATGGACATTCCAGGGAGGACGAGGACAATGTTTAGTCCACGCTGTATGGGGTGTATGGACATTCCAGGGAGGACGAGGACAATGTTTAGTCCACGCTGTATAGGGTGTATGGACATTCCAGGGAGGCCGAGGACAATGTTTAGTCCACGCTGTAGGGGTGTATGGACATTCCAGGAAGGACGAGGACAATGTTTAGTCCACACTGTATGGGGTGTATGGACATTCCAGGGAGGCCGAGGACAATGTTTAGTCCACGCTGTAGGGGTGTATGGACATTCCAGGAAGGACGAGGACAATGTTTAGTCCACACTGTATGGGGTGTATGGACATTCCAGGGAGGACGAGGACAATGTTTAGTCCACGCTGTAGGGGTGTATGGACATTCCAGGGAGGACGAGGACAATGTTTAGTACACGCTGTATAGGGTGTATGGACATTCCAGGGAGGACGAGGACAATGTCCAGCCTGTCGTGACTCTAACCTGCATACAGAAGAGATACGTCACTCCTTGAAGTATGGTGCGATTGTTATGTGTAAGAGCATCTCCATGTTAACATGTACAGTAAACATGACAAAAATACTTGTTCACTGGAATCATTCTTACAACTTCAACACTAGTAGTTTTCATTGGTTGTCAGATGAAATGCTGTGGGTTCACGGGGCCCTCGGACTTCGTCAAGAACGTGACCACGGACTTTCAGGAGGTTCCTGTGACATGCTGTAAGGAGTTGGGACAAAAATGTTTAACAAACAGGGAAGCTAAAGATATCCAACAAACGGTGAGTGAACCAGTGCGAGCCAATGAGTCAGTCAGTGAGCAAATGAGTCAGTGAGTCAGTGAGTCAGTGAGTCAGTGAGTTAGTCAGTGAGTCAGTCAGTGAGCCAATGAGTCAGTGAGTGAGTGAGTTAGTGAGTCAGTCAGTGAGTCAGTCAGTGAGCCAATGAGTCAGTCAGTGAGCAAATGAGTCAGTGAGTCAGTGAGTCAGTGAGTGAGTGAGTTAGTCAGTGAGTCAGTCAGTGAGCCAATGAGTCAGTCACTGAGCCAATGAATCAGTCAGTGAGTGAGTTAGTGAGTCAGTCAGTGAGTCAGTCAGTGAGCCAATGAGTCAGTCAGTGAGCCAATGAGTCAGTCAGTGAGTCAGTCAGTGAGTCAGTCAGTGAGCCAATGAGTCAGTCAGTGAGCCAATGAGTCAGTCAGTGAGCAAATGAGTCAGTGAGTCAGTCAGTGTGTCAGTCAGTGAGCCAATGAGTCAGTCAGTGAGCCAATGAGTCAGTCAGTGAGCAAATGAGTTAGTGAGTCAGTCAGTTAGTCAGTCAGTGAGCCAATGAGTCAGTCAGTGAGCCAATGAGTCAGTCAGTGAGCAAATGAGTCATTGAGTCAGTCAGTGAGTTAGTGAGTCAGTCAGTGAGTCAGTCAGTGAGCCAATGAGTCAGTCAGTGAGCCAATGAGTCAGTCAGTGAGCAAATGAGTCAGTGAGTGAGTGAGTGAGTGAGTGAGTGAGTGAGTTAGTCAGTGAGTCAGTCAGTGAGCCAATGAGTCAGTGAGCGAGTGAGTAAGTGAGTCAGTCAGTGAGTCAGTCAGTGAGCCAATGAGTCAGTGAGTGAGTCAGTCAGTTAGTCAGTGAGTCAATGAGTCAGTCAGTGAGTCAGTCAGTGGGTCAGTGAGCCAATTAGTCAGTGAGTGAATGAGTTAGTAAGTCATTGAGTCAGTGAGTCAGTCAGTGAGTGAGTGAGTCAGTCAGTCAGTGAGCCAATGCGTCTGTGAGTCAGTGAGTGAGTGAGTTAGTTAGACAGTGAGTCAGTCAGTGAGCCAATGAGTCAGTGAGTGAGTGAGTGAGTTAGTGAGTCAGTCAGTCAGTCAGTCAGTCAGTCAGTGAGCCAATGAGTCAGTGAGTCAGTTAGTGAGTCAGTCAGTGGGTCAGTCAGTGAGCAAATGAGTCAGTGAGTGAGTGAGTGAGTTAGTGAGTCAGTCAGTGAGCCAATGAGTCAGTGAGTCAGTGAGTCAGTGAGTCAGTGAGTGAGTTAGACAGTGAGTCAGTCAGTGAGCCAATGAGTCAGTGAGTGAGTGAGTGAGTTAGTGAGTGAGTCAGTCAGTCAGTGAGTCAGTCAGTGAGCCAATGAGTCAGTGAGTAAGTGAGTGAGTCAGTCAGTGGGTCAGTCAGTGAGCAAATGAGTCAGTGAGTGAGTGAGTGAGTTAGTGAGTCAGTCAGTGAGCCAATGAGTCAGTGAGTCAGTGAGTCAGTGAGTGAGTTAGACAGTGAGTCAGTCAGTGAGCCAATGAGTCAGTGAGTGAGTGAGTGAGTTAGTGAGTCAGTCAGTCAGTCAGTCAGTCAGTGAGTCAGTCAGTGAGCCAATGAGTCAGTGAGTCAGTGAGTGAGTCAGTCAGTGGGTCAGTCAGTGAGCAAATGAGTCAGTGAGTGAGTGAGTGAGTTAGTGAGTCAGTCAGTCTGTCGGTGAGTCAGTTAGTCAGTCAGTCAGTGAGCCAATGAGTCAGTCAGTGAGTGAGTTAGTGAGTCAGTCAGTGAGCCAATGAGTCAGTGAGTGAGTGAGTTAGTCAGTCAGTCAGTGAGTCAGTCAGTCAGCCAGTCAGTCAGTGAGCCAATGAGCCAATGAGTCAGTGAGTGAGTTAGTGAGTCAGTGAGTCAGTGAATTAGTCAGTGAGTCAGTGTGATATTCAGTTACTGCCATTTGAACTTCACGGCCCTGTGTTGCTGAGCTAGCAGCTTCTTACAAAGGGACTGACATGGTGTGTCTCCACCATCACTGCCTAGTCCTGTCTTTGTGAAGGACTGTTCGTTATAGGATTCTCTTCAGGGGGGTAACGTATTGACAAGATCGTACAGGCGACCCTGGCGTCTCAGCTCCGTTTGCTACTCATGTGATACCCGCTGTATTGACTATGATGTTTTTCTCCTGTGCAGGGCTGCTATGAAAAACTACAAGACATGATCGAGAACTCGAAAACATGGGCCATTGTTGGCCTCGTCGGTATACTCGTCCTGCTGGTGAGTATAGGGAGAAAATAGACTATTGTTAGTCTTGTCGGTATACTCGTCCTACTGGTGAGTATAGGGAGAAAATAAACTACTGTTGGTTTTGTCGGTATACTCGTCGTGCTGGTGAGTATAGGGAGAAAATAAACTACTGTTGGTCTTGTCGGTATACTCGTCGTGCTGGTGAGTATAGGGAGAAAATAAACTACTGTTGGTCTTGTCGGTATACTCGTCGTGCTGGTGAGTATAGGGAGAAAATAGACTATTGTTGGTCTTGTCGGTATACTCGTCGTGCTGGTGAGTATAGGGAGAAAATAGACTATTGTTGGTCTTGTCAGTATACTCGTCCTGCTGGTGAGTATAGGGAGAAAATAGACTGTTGTTGGTCTTGTCAGTATACTTGTCCTGCTGGTGAGTGAGTGAGTGAGTTGTGGTGAAATCAACGATCACGAGTATGGTGCAGACAAACCAATGAGAACCACCAGTTCAAATATTGGAGTCGAACCCACCACCACATATCCTGACATGTCTAAGGGACGAAACTCTGCACAGCGAATCGAGATGCCATAGATGGGTAGGCATCCTAGTTTTCATGGGTCATGCATGTTTCCATTGACATATTATTTATGTAATTATGTTTCTCACACAGCTGCTTGAAGTTGTCTTCGCCATCCTCATCGTTGTGGACGTCAGCAGCAACAAAGTGGGCCAGTCCTAGATACAGCATGGTAATAGTGCAGGGGTCACTTCACCAAATACTTGATAGCGTCACAGGTCACATGGTCGCACTCGGCCAGTCCTAGATACAGCATGGTAATAGTGCATGGATCACTTCACCAAACACTTGATAGCGTCACAGGTCACATGATAGCACTGGGCTAGTCCTAGATACAGCATTAAATAGTGCAGGGATCACTTCACCAAACACGGGATAGCGTCACAGGTCACATGATAGCACTCGGCCAGTCCTAGATACAGCATGGTAATAGTGCAGGGATCACTTCACCAAACACTTGATAGCGTCACAGGTCAAATGATGGCACTGGGTAGTGTGTTTGAGGCAATAAAGCAGTCCCTTAGAAATAACATCACGTTCCGATAGTGTACAAATTAGGTCCTTTTGTGAGTTCCATTCACCGACACGCTGCCCTCAAGCATACCAAAGCTCGCAGACGCTCATTTTCGCTCAACTTTTGCATGGAATGCATGTTTTTTTAGCAGTTGCGTTTTTGTGACTTGATTCCATACATGTACTACAATATTGAAAACCAAACTTTACTTGTTTGAAAAATACACTAAAATATTGGTGTCACAGGAACTTTTGTTGTTGAGTATATATTTGAAACCTCATCTCATTGAAATGACTTTTGATTTAAAATGGATCAATCTCAAATACGAACGTGACACAGCATGCATTATTGCGAAGGAACGTGGCAAGACGGTCATTTATTTAAGTTAAATATCAGTGTCGCTCACCTCAAGGCTCCAGATGATTCACGTGTTATGTATGATACAGTCGTCAGGTTTACTCCCTCACATGACCGCCTCCATGGTCTAGTGGTAGAGCGTCCGCCCGGAGAGCGGAAGGTCCGGGGTTCGATCCCCGGCCGCGTCATACCAAAAGACGTTAAAAGATGGTACTTGTTGTTACCCTGTCTGGCGCTCGGCATTAAGGGGCTAAAACAAGGACTGGTCGGCTCGGAGTCAGTATACTGTGTCTGAGTGGGGTATTCATGTTAAACTGCGGCATGGTATCTCAGTGTGCTAGCATTATAAATGGGCATCAGTCCGGACTAGTACAAGCAGCCACACAAACACACACACACACACACACACACACACACGGCGCTATGTAAGAGCAATAATCTTGGACGCGACGTTAAACTTCATTTCACCTCACCTAACCTACTACATCACAACTGACAGTAGTTTCCACAAAATACAGAAGGAGATGTTAGTACAGTAAACTACGTTTATAACGAACACGCTTATAACGAACTGACGGATATAACAAACTTACTTTTTAGGCCAGACTATTTGATTTGGTTATGCTGTGTATGTGCTTAGAACGCACTACGGTTATAACGAACTAAAATTAGAGGTCCCTTTGAGTTCGTTATAACCGTAGTTTACTGTATGTTGATAAACTCATTTTAGGACTAAAATAAGGTGAACCTGTAAGTTTGATTGTTTATGAACGAATAAGTTTCTGTGAGGGAGGTATTAAATGTCTTCAAGCAGTTATCAACTTAATCGTGCATGAGAACAACTTGTGTTGTAGATGCATGATCTGTGATGATTCAAGATACAGTCTTCATGATTCAAGAGGGGGTTTTCATGATTCAAGATCAAGATCACAGTCAATTAGCTCCACAGGAAAAGTTAATCAATCGAAAGTTCAGGAGCAATGTAATATAACGTGCTTGCGGACCATGAAGTGATTCAACAGTGGATGTGGTGTATGCAGGGTGTGTGTGCAGGACGGGGTCAGGGGTCAAGGTCTCAACCTGTGCTTTGCTTCCATGTGTTATATACACAACGCCAAAAGAAACGTGAACCATAGGAACATACAGAGATGTTTTCAATATGTACCAATTAATGAGTGAGTGAGTATGGTTTTACGCCGCTTTTAGCAATATTCCAGCAATATCACTGCGGGGGACACCAGAAATGGGCTTCACACATTGTACCCATGTCGGGATTCGAACCAGGGTCTTCGGCGTGACGAGCGAACGCTTTAACCACTAGGCTACCCGACCGCCCACCAATTAATGACATAACTAACAATCAGTCAAGTGTTACCGCAGATTGTCTTTATTCTTATCATGATATGCTGCACGTAATTTCAAACTTTACATGTTAATCCTGCACGAGACAAATGGTGCATCTCGAGAAGTGGATCTATGACGTCACACGTGATGCGTTCATGAGCATCGGCCCACACCAGTATGTTCGTTTGTGAAGCGAACCAATCTAACATCTCCAGAATATGAGTTATTCTTTGTATAAGACCCAACTTGTAAGGTATTCGCGTTTCTTTCGGCGGTCAGTATATTTTTAGTTTATTGGTTGTGTGCATCCCCACAAAATAATTAACCTGCCAGTGATTCCCTTGACACAACTGCCTAAGATTTTAAGTGGTTGGAGCGATGGGGTTCATATATATGTTTAGTTGGGAATAAGTTAGTAACAAATAGCTTTCATATTCACTTTAGGGATGTATGATGACGTCACTCCGAGGTTGTTTCCTCGGTAACAATCTGTGACACAAGTCTAAATGGCATAATTGTGATTTTTCAAATAATTCTGATGCCTGACCTGGTTCTGTACAACAGAGTACACACCGAGTACCCAAATACCCTTGACCCTTCATAATGCATGACCTGCTTGTTCCAGTGTTGCTTTAAGTGTCACACACAGGGTCAAGGACGACGTGAAGCCATGTGACGTATGTGATCACGTGATAAAACGACATATATTGCCCCTGTAATGGCTAGATCAGATTGTTGATAATGTTTACACGATATTTTAAACAATACGAATTCCCCTGACATGTTTAGTCGCTCATGATTTAAAGATTTGATGTAGAGCTTTAATAGCAGTTGGTGGTTTGAACGACTAATTAACACTTATATTCATAGACGCTGAGGGCCGATCATTTACTGTCACAAGGGGTGGGCGTTGCGTTGGAGAAACACAGCAAGCTCTATGGAAGAAGGCACAACACATTCTTTTCAGGGCATGAAGCGAACAGTAACAAAAAACAGAAATATGAAATGACTGGTCCCTACTTCCCCTTACAGCGGGGCGGTCGGGTAGCCTAGTGGTTAAAGGGTTCGCTCGTCACGCCCAAGACCCGGGTTGGATTCCCGACATGGGTACAATGCGTGAAGCCCATTGCTGATATCCCCTGCCCTGAAATTACTGGAATATTGCTAAAATCTGACTCACTCACTCACTCCCCTTACAGCTGCCGTTAGTAATATTTGGTTTACTGATCTGTCTTCATTGCCATATGTATGTCAACACAAACAAAGTATATACCTGCAAAGGGTGAGGGTAAGATGCGGACCAGGGCCGGCTGCTAAAGGAGGGGAGGGGGGAAGGTCGTAGGGAGGTACCGTTGCGCAAAATTTGCTCGGTGGAACCGCAACCCTGAACAATAAGAAGGTGTTTCTATACAAGTTACTTCTGTGAAAGAGTGAGTGAGTATGGTTTTACGCCGCTTTTAGCAATATTCCAGCAATACCACGGCGGGGGACACCAGAAATGGGCTTCACACATTGTACCCATGTCGAGAATCGAACCCAGGTCTTCGGCGTGACGAGCGAACGCTTTAACCACTAGGCTACCCGACCGCCCCTTCTGTGAAAGAACTACTTCCTCCGTAAAACTACTTCCTCCGTCATTCCGGGGTAGAATAGGTCTTCAGCAACCCATGCTTACCGAAAAAAGGCGACTATGCTTGTCGTAAAAGGCGACTAACGGGATCGGGTGGTCAGGCTCGCCGACTTTGTTGATACATGTCATCGATCCCAATTGCGTGGATCGATGCTCATGATGTCAATCACTGGACTGTCTGGTCCAGACTCGATTATTTTACAGACCGCCGTCATATAGCTTGAATATTGCTGAGTGCGGCGTTTAACAACAAACAAACAAACAAACATTCTCCGTCCGCCCTACACCAACTTGGTGGTTGCGGTATTACTGACATTCCTCTTCAGATTCCAAGGTCAGAAAACTGTCAGTGCTCGTATATGTATACAGATTTACAAACCAAATGGCTTCAGTTAGCCTGTGATGCGAACATGCTACCTGGTTCGCGCGTCCTGCATCCACACCCTGAAGATGCCCGCCCTGTGTGATTCTGTGACGTTTTGTCCCGGTGAACAACTCCCTGTGACGTCACCGCTTGCTATGTATAGTGTTATAATGTTCTGAACGATTTTACATGTGTTTCAAAATCAGATGCTTTAAGCACTCCAAAGCTATGTTTAGTCACAACTATTCCTGGGTCCGACCAACACATGACTTCATTTACAGACCAACCTGGCAGAACCTAACCGTAAAATACAGAAACATGCACAATGCAGTAATACATATAGTCACTGATATTGTTTTAGAAATATTCTATTTTATCTGGGTCTTGTTTTCCCCTGTTTTCTGGTATTCCTGTCCCACAACAAGTTCTTATATTGGTCAGGCGTCACTGTTCTATCTACTTTGTGATCCGTGATGTACGCCATCTTCGGTGATCCAGGGTATAATATCAAATGTCAAGTGTCATAACGGCATGGAGACGCAGGCTACTCGGGGAATGGGTGTATCTGAGCCACTACTAACGTTCCGTCCACATTTACATTCTAGATGATTTATTATATATATATTTCTAAGTTAAAATATATCACTGTTTTGCCATGAGTATACCAATAAAGATTTTTTTCATTTTCTCAGTTCTGTTCTAGAAATAAAATATAATTGGTGTACCACTTTATATTCTGGACTATATGGGTCAGTTCGCCAGGCTTTGTGAGTGAGGTGGAGTAGCCGTGTGGTTAAAGTGTTTGCTCATCACACCAAAGACCCGGGTTCCATTCCTCACATGGGCACAATGTGCCAAGATCATTTCTGGGAGATTGATAAAAGCGGCGTAAAATCATATTCACACCAGATGACTCGGTTGAGTGCGTCAACCTCAGGGGTTTGGTACGTTGTTCATAATAGCAATCACTGGTTTGTCTTGCCCAGACTTCACTATTCACCGACTACTGTCATACAGCTGGAATATTGCAGACTGCGGCGTTAAACACGAAATAGAAGATTAGTATAACAATAGAAATGTAAAACGTATGAGTTTGTGTATGTGCGTGGGTGGGAGTATGTACTTACATCACAATATATTAGTGTCTGTTTTATTGTCATATTGGTAATACTTACCACTACATACAGAAATATAATACAAAATACAGAAACACAAGAGTGAGTGAGTGAGTTGGGTTTAACGCCGCTTTTAACAGTATTCCAGTTATATCACGGCGTGTCAGCTTAATGTGGGAGGAAAGCCCGAAGTGATGCAGGTATCAGACGTTTACCACTTCGGTGAAACCCACGAGCACGGGTATGGTGCTGACAAACCTAGAAACATAATCGGGTCGAACCGGGATTCAAACCCACGACCATAGGTTTCTGGCGTGTCCAAGGGACGCAACTCTACACAGCGAATCGCTACATGAACCACTACAGTAACGTCTTTGAGGGGTATTTAGAAGTTGGAGTATACAGTAAGCAAAACATATATTGATGAACAACTTCTTTATTACAATAAGGAACGACGTTTCAGAGTAGGTTCTAGGGGCGGTCGGGTAGCCTAGTGGTTAAAGCGTTCGCTCGTCACGCCGAAGACCCGGGTTCGATTCCCGACATGAGAACAATGTGTAAAGCCCATTTCTGGGGTTTCCCACCGTGATATTGCTGGAATATTGCTAAAAGCGGCGTAAAACCATACCCACTCAGAGTAGGCTCTAGCACCGTTATCAAGCAAGTGATCACTTGATAACAGTGTTAGAACCTACACCGAATCGTCGCTCCTAATTGTAATAAAGAAGTTGTTCAACCGTATATCTTATACTTACTCACTACAGAAACAACTGGAAATAAAAAAAAATTAAAGGATGACTTAATTAAAATAGGAGATCAATTTAACTAAAATACACTTTAAAAATATGCATGCAAAGCACTGTGATATCCCACAAAGGAAATTTGTTCAACGCTGAATTTGTAAACAACAGCTATGCGTATTAAAACATTAAAACCTTTAGAATTTACTATTTATCTTATTTTGGTATATCGCTTAAATACTTCATAAGGGCGGGTTTTATGCTGTCACTGCAGCTATTTAATCTGCCGGAGGAAATTACGTCTGTAAAAGCGTAATTATAGCCTGCCGATACAGCGCGCTATCGATACATCGGCCCGAGTGAAAGCCGCTTCATAAATATTGAATATACAGGTATACGGTTACACGTCGAACTTGTAAATCACAATTAGCGACCACTAGAAAATAATATGCTTGCTTTGAACGTGCTGATTTTATCTTACTGTGAACTTGTAATGGCGGCGATTGAGCCTTGAACAAACACACCCGAGCGTGATCGTGCTACAAGATTGACCACAGAACTTTCCTGACGGTCCCAGGCTGACTCGAGGGTTGGGGAGTTTTCGACTGGGACAAATGTACTGGGAGATGCTACTCACTAAGATGAAGTGTGTGTCATCCTTTTGACGAGGACCAGCTGCTGCAGGTACATCCAGGGACGACAACAGTGACGACATCATGGGGTTCGCCGGCATGGGCAGGACGGCTATAGTTAGTCTCAACAGCTCGTTCCTGGTGAGTATGGGTCGTGATTCAACCCTTTTCGTTTATTAGTGGGTTTACACTGTAATCGAAAGTTTCCAAGCTATATCACTACAAATAACCGAGTCTTGATCAACTAAAACAGTCATTGATAATATGAACAATTTCCCACGCCGCCGGATACGATGCAAGGTCGACACACAACCGACATACAACCGACGTACAATCGACGCACAACCGACGCATAATCGACGCACAACCGATTCATAACCTACGTCAACCTACGTACAATCGATACACAACCGATTTACAACCGACGTACAACCGACGTACAACTGATGTACAGCCGACGTACAACCGACGTACAACCGATGTACAGCCGACGTACAACCGACATACAACCGACGTACAACCGATGTACAGCCGACGTACAACCGATGTACAGCCGACGTACAACCGATGTACAGCCGACGTACAACCGATGTACAGCCGACTTACAACCGATGTACAGCCGACGTACAACCGACGTACAACCGATGTATAGCCGACGTACAACCGATGTACAACCGACGTACAGCCGACGTACAACCGATGTACAACCGAGGTACAACCGATGTACAGCCGACGTACAACCGACGTACAACCGACGTACAACCGACGTACAACCGATGTACAACCGACATACAACCGACGTACAACCGACGTACAACAGATGTACAGCCGACGTACAACCGACGTACAATCGAGGGAAAATCAGCGCATCGACCAGGTTCCCGAACCTGACCGCCGAGTCACCTAGTCACTTAAAGGGAGGTACCAATTGTCAGTCTTAGCACATCGTCATTGAAAATCCATCTTGTGCATCTGTCAGTCTTAGTTTATTATGTATATCAACCTCGCAGTTGGTAAATACACTACAGTAAACTACGGTTATAACGAACACGCTTATAACGAACTAACGGATATAACGAACTAACTTTTTAGTCCCGACTATATGCTGTAGTTATGCTGTATATATGCTTATAACGAATTACGGTTATAACGAACTAAAATTAGTAGTCCCTTTGAGTTCGTTATAACCGTAGTTTACTGTACTTGTAGACAATGCTTCAGGAGTTCCCAAGTCAGTTATTACAGCATCAATATCGTCACCGCAAAAAGAGAATATAGTCATTTTAATCTCATCTCACGACCGGCAGTAGAGTGCTGGAGACCTATTCCAGAGGCTCGTGTAAAAATATAATAATTATATTCCAGACATATAATATTCCCAATATTGAAACACAAAGATCTCAATTCTCTGTTTACAAATAAACAAAACACCATGAACATCATGTCTTACAAATGTAAATATTCACTATGAAATCATGCATTCCACATTGTCCGGCACACGACGGTGACTATTGCAATACATCGTTGACGGTTACTATGATGCTTATTAAGAAGTATGTCCCGACGATCTAGTTATTGCGACACCGACTGGGCACGACGACCCGCAATCAACCAGGTCACCATCACGTTAGCCACCATGACCATCCCATCACGTTAGTCACCGTGACCATCCCATCACGTTAGCCACCGTGACCATCCCATCACGTTAGTCACCGTGACCATCCCATCACGTTAGTCACCGTGACCATCCCATCACGTTAGTCACCGTGACCATCCCATCACGTTAGTCACCGTGACCACCCAATCACGTTAGTCACCGTGACCATCCCATCACGTTAGTCACCTCGACCATCCCATCACGTTAGTCACCGTGACCATCCCATCACGTTAGTCACCGTGACCACCCAATCACGTTAGTCACCGTGACCATCCCATCACGTTAGTCACCGTGACCATCCCATCACGTTAGTCACCGTGACCACCCAATCACGTTAGTCACCGTGACCATCCCATCACGTTAGTCACCGTGACCATCCCATCACGTTAGTCACCGTGACCACCCAATCACGTTAGCCACCGTGACCATCCCATCACGCTAGACACCGTGGCCATCCCATCACGTTAGTCACCGTGACCATCCCATCACGTTAGTCACCGTGACCATCCCATCACGTTAGTCACCGTGACCATCCCATCACGTTAGTCACCGTGACCATCCCATCACGTTAGTCACCGTGACCACCCAATCACGTTAGTCACCGTGACCATCCCATCACGTTAGACACCGTGACCATCCCATCACGTTAGTCACCGTGACCATCCCATCACGTAAATCATCGTGGCCATTCCATCACGTTAGTCACCGTGACCATCCCATCACGTTAGTCACCGTGAATAGAACAGACACAAGTTATGCGCGTTTACCAGTTTGAAGAAACCCACTGGCACTGATGGGTGTTAACAAAGCAAGCAGTCGCAGCTAAGCCAAAGTCACACCGGATCATGTTTTCCACTGTGCGGCGATCGGTTTCGTCTACACAAGGGTGTTAACTCTATTGGTTACCTATCGGTGATTGATCAGAGATGAGGCGGTGATAGACCGGCGCTTCATCGGTGACTGGTTGTCGATCGGTTGCAAAGAGGTTTCCAGGCGTGCGTCGATCATTCGCCGTTTGGTGTGCAGCATGTCACCGTCTATAGGCCTGTCTGTGCATCACAGCATCATTTTGTCTTAAGTACTCAGAAAGTCAATTTTCAGTCATCACTTTGGTCCGTAAAGGCAGGAACACAAAAGAACCAGAAATTGTAGAAGATACAATAGAGACACCTGCTGTGATGCACAGGTCTGCTACGATGGAGCCAGAGCCAACAACATCTCAACAAAAGAAGAGGCGGACACTGATGAGGAGGAAGAGCCAGAGAGGCCATGTGTTGACAGCATCCATTCTGAGGAAGCCCACATAATCACCACTTTCTCCCCAGCTCTGCCATCTTATTCTTATAGTCTCCTTGCTGTGACCTTCTTGCGATCCAAGATCTCAGCCAATACTGCCTCCGCCTTGTCCTTCTCAATCTTCTGTACATCATCATGGCAGCAACTGCAGCATTTTGATTTTTTCTCTGCACGGGGAGCAACTGCGACTGTTCTGCTGGTAACATCTTGACAACTTGCAAAGAAATTATTTGATTCAGAAAAGAAACCCTTTTTATATGCATTATGTTTTGATCGGTGATCGATCGAGAACTAGTCACGTACAACTCCTCGTTCAGTTTCAACAAGTCACCAAAGATTCGCTGACTAGTCACCGATCGGTCTCAACCAGTTGCAAATATATCGTCGTACCTGCGGTGAACAGTTGCCGATTGATCACTGACAAGTTGCAAAACCTATCGCTGTTTGGTCGTCGGTCATACCCTAATTCCAAACATGGGCAGAAGTAGGAGCAACGGTCTCAGCGATCGCCAGTCGGTCGAAAAGGAAATCAGTCGCCAAGAGGTTGAATCGCTGTCGCATTGTCTGTGTGACTGTAGCTTAATCGTACGATTTGTGGTACGCGTGGTCGTGCGATCGCCAACGATTGGAGAAGATCGATCGCAAGTTCAATCGTAGGTAATAGTGCGACTAGCGGTGGCGATCAGCGACCGATCGTACGAATAGTCGTGGCAGTCGTGCGAACAAAGCGAAATGCTGTCTTCGGGGCTCGTAGTGGACATTGACCTGAACCTCAGAAGCCACTCCAAATATAAATACACTGGTCTGCGAACTAAAGACTGGTGGTACCACCAATCGTTCATTCGTCACCACTCGCCCCTTTCCGTAACCTGCAAGCAGACTCGTCCTCAACCGATGAATGTTATGTGCGAAAATACGACAAACCAAACAGAATGCGCGTATGATTTCGAGTTCTTTGTCAAATAATCCCTCAGAATTAATTTTTGATTTTACATATGTCTTGCACCTAAAAATATACCAAAGACACAGTTAAATGTATTCAATCATAGTGCATAATTCCGAAAGTCCCGATGTGCTTTAAATTGCATCTGAAATATATATAAAAATATGGGGAAATATATGTGAACCATTACGGAACGAGTTGACAATTGTTTTAGGTATGCCCGTTTGCGCTAAGACGGAACCCAGTCGCAAAAATGGCCATGGGAGGGGCACGAGTCGCTATTCGGCTTGTCCCGGAATAACACGAGTTGGTCACGAATGCCAATCGTTAGGTCTTGCAACCAGTCGGGACAGGTCATGACGGGTTGACCGACCGATCGTGAGGTCGTACGATAGGTAGTACCACCAATCGTGAGGTGGCACGACCAGTAGCACGACCAATCGTGAGGTGGCACGACCAGTAGTACCACCAATCGTGAGGTGGCACGACCAGTAGCACGACCAATCGTGAGGTGGCACGACCAGTAGCACGACCAATCGTGAGGTGGCACGACCAGTAGCACGACCAATCGTGAGGTGGCACGACCAGTAGCACGACCAATCGTGAGGTGGCACGACCAGTAGCACGACCAATCGTGAGGTGGCACGACCAGTAGCTCGACCAATCGTGAGGTGGCACGACCAGTAGCACGACCAATCGTGAGGTGGCACGACCAGTAGCACGACCAATCGTGCGTCTTCTTGAAGCGCGATTATGACTGGTGGTGCCTCCATGCGCGACTGGTGGTACAAGCATGTAAGACCTGTCTGCGACCTCTTACGATTATGAATCGCAGGTCAGAAGTTTTGAAGATGACAATCCACCTTGCTGCGACTGATTTTGCTCTGCCGATCACCCACGACCTTTGCGATCAGTCCGTGCGCCCTTCATACGATTTGCCCGCGATTCCAACATTTTACGATGGCAACTAGGTCGTGACCTGGTCGCTAGCCTGGTGTGACTTGGGCTTTAGCAGTGTTCGAAATACCTGCCTGCCCGACCGTCCGAGACGGGTTGATTTCAACTCGGGCTGCCAGATTTTCAAATTCCCCTGCCCGACGGTCGGGTTATATTTCATATGTGAAAATATTCTAAATATTTCCCGATAATAAGCATTAATTCACATGTAAAGATGAATGATCAAATGTAACCAAAAAGAAACCCCGTAAGCTTATCCTGAAAAACATATGATTATTGTGGGCAGGCGGGTTTTGGTCAGGGCTGGCAAGTATTTCAGGTAGCCAGTCCTGTGGACTGGCTGAAAGTTTTGGGAGTTTCATACCCTGGCTTTAGGGGTGTATTGGAGTTGGGGCATACTGACACCAATGGGGGGCATGCAGGAATGAACTCTTCGCGTCATCATTGTTGATCTTGCTCAAACAATCGATCACATTAGCGTTTATATACACGGACTAACAGCCCACATATCTCGTGCACGTCGATGCATAAGGCCCCACACCATTAGACAGCGGTGTTGCAATGTGTAGCCGGGAGGGTCCTGGCGACGGCAATACTTTATTTGGTTAAAACCACTCATAGATATCCTACAATTAGCCTGTCCAAATCTCGACGCTACATAAGTGATATGATGTCTAACCTACAGCTGGTGTCTATCGGCCGGCAGGTTGTTATACTGGTTTAACACTTTGTCTGTCCTACAGCTGGTGTCTATTGGTCGGGAGGTTGTTATACTGGTTTAACACCTTGTCTATCCTACATCAGGTGTCTATCGGCCAGGAGGTTGTTATACTGGTTTAACACCTTGTCTATCCTACACCTGGTGTCTATTGGTCGGCAGGTTGTTATACTGGTTTAACACCTTGTCTATCCTACAGCTGGTGTCTATCGGCCGGCAGGTTGTTATACTGGTTTAACACCTTGTCTGTCCTACAGCTGGTGTCTATCGGCCGGCAGGTTGTTATACTGGTTTAACACCTTGTCTATCCTACAGCTGGTGTCTATCGGCCGGCAGGTTGTTATACTGGTTTAACACCTTGTCTGTCCTACAGCTGGTGTCTATCGGCCGGCAGGTTGTTATACTGGTTTAACACCTTGTCTATCCTACAGCTGGTGTCTATCGGCCGGCAGGTTGTTATACTGGTTTAACACCTTGTCTATCCTACAGCTGCTGTCTATCGGCCGGCAGGTTGTTATACTGGTTTAACACTTTGTCTATCCTACAGCTGGTGTCTATCGGCCTGGAGGTTGTTATACTGGTTTAACACCTTGTCTATCCTACAGCTGCTGTCTATCGGCCGGCAGGTTGTTATACTGGTTTAACACCTTGTCTGTCCTACAGCTGCTGTCTATCGGCCGGCAGGTTGTTATACTGGTTTAACACCTTGTCTATCCTACAGCTGCTGTCTATCGGCCTGGAGGTTGTTATACTGGTTTAACACCTTGTCTATCCTACAGCTGCTGTCTATCGGCCGGCAGGTTGTTATACTGGTTTAACACCTTGTCTGTCCTACAGCTGCTGTCTATCGGCCGGCAGGTTGTTATACTGGTTTAACACTTTGTCTATCCTACAGCTGGTGTCTATCGGCCTGGAGGTTGTTATACTGGTTTAACACTTTGTCTGTCCTACAGCTGCTGTCTATCGGCCGGCAGGTTGTTATACTGGTTTAACACCTTGTCTGTCCTACAGCTGCTGTCTATCGGCCGGCAGGTTGTTATACTGGTTTAACACCTTGTCTATCCTACAGCTGTTGTTTATAAGTCGGCAGGTTGTTATCCTGGTTTAACACCTTGTCTATCCTACAACTGGTGTCTATTGGTCGGCAGGTTGTTATACTGGTTTAACACCTTGTCTATCCTACAGCTATGTCTATCGGCCGGGAGGTTGTTATACTGGTTTAACACCTTGTCTGACCTACAGCGGGGCGGTCGGGTAGCCTAGTGGTTAAAGCGTTCGCTCATCACGACGAAGACCGGGGTTCAATTCCCGACATTGGTACAATGTGTGAAGCCCAGTCATGTTATTGTTGTAGTGCTCACTCACTCACTCACCCACTCACTCACTCATTCACTCACTCACTCACTCACTCACTCACTCACTCACTCACTCACTCACTCACTCACTCACTCACTCTCCTACAGCTGCTGTCTATCGGGCTGCTTGTCACTGACTCACTCACTCACTCTCCTACAGCTGCTGTCTATCGGGCTGCTTGTCACTGACTCACTCAATCACTCTCCTACAGCTGCTGTCTATCGGGCTGCTTGTCACTGACTCACTCACTCACTCTCCTACAGCTGCTGTCTATCGGGCTGCTTGTCACTGACTCACTCACTCACTTTGCTACAGCTGCTGTCTATTGGGCTGCTTGTCACTGACTCACTCACTCACTCTCCTACAGCTGCTGTCTATCGGGCTGCTTGTCACTGACTCACTCACTCACTCTCCTACAGCTGCTGTCTATCGGGCTGCTTGTCACTGACTCACTCACTCACTCTCCTACAGCTGCTGTCTATCGGGCTGCTTGTCACTGACTCACTTACTCACTCTCCTACAGCTGCTGTCTATCGGGCTGCTTGTCACTGACTCACTCACTCACTCTGCTACAGCTGCTGTCTATCGGCCTCCTGGTCACTCACTCACTCACTCACTCACTCTCCTACAGCTGCTGTCTATCCGGCTGCTGGTCACTGACTCACTCACTCTCCTACAGCTGCTGTCTATCGGGCTGCTGGTCAATCACTCACTCACTCACTCTGCTACAGCTGCTGTCTATCGGGCTGCTTGTCACTGACTCACTCACTCACTCTGCTACAGCTGCTGTCTATCGGGCTGCTGGTCACTGACTCACTCAATCACTCTGCTACAGCTGCTGTCTATCCGGCTGCTGGTCACTCACTCACTCACTCACTCTGCTACAGCTGCTGTCTATCGGGCTGCTTGTCACTGACTCACTCAATCACTCTGCTACAGCTGCTGTCTATCGGGCTGCTTGTCACTGACTCACTCACTCACTCACTCTGCTACAGCTGCTGTCTGTCGGGCTGCTGGTCACTGACTCACTGACTCACTGACTCACTGACTCACTCACTCACTCACTCACTCACTCACTCACTCTCCTACAGCTGCTGTCTATCGGGCTGCTTGTCACTGACTCACTCAATCACTCTGCTACAGCTGCTGTCTATCGGGCTGCTTGTCACTGACTCACTCAATCACTCTGCTACAGCTGCTGTCTATCGGGCTGCTTGTCACTGACTCACTCACTCACTCTGCTACAGCTGCTGTCTATCGGGCTGCTTGTCACTCACTCACTCACTCACTCTGCTACAGCTGCTGTCTGTCGAGCTGCTTGTCACTGACTCACTCACTCACTCACTCTGCTACAGCTGCTGTCTATCGGGCTGCTTGTCACTGACTCACTCACTCACTCACTCTGCTACAGCTGCTGTCTATCGGGCTGCTTGTCACTGACTCACTCACTCACTCTGCTACAGCTGCTGTCTATCGGGCTGCTGGTCACTGACTCACTCAATCACTCTGCTACAGCTGCTGTCTATCGGGCTGCTTGTCACTGACTCACTCACTCACTCTGCTACAGCTGCTGTCTATCGGGCTGCTTGTCACTCACTCACTCACTCACTCTGCTACAGCTGCTGTCTGTCGGGCTGCTTGTCACTCACTCACTCACTCACTCACTCACTCTGCTACAGCTGCTGTCTATCGGGCTGCTTGTCACTGACTCAGTCACTCACTCACTCTGCTACAGCTGCTGTCTATCGGGCTGCTTGTCACTGACTCACTCACTCACTCTGCTACAGCTGCTGTCTATCGGGCTGCTTGTCACTGACTCACTCACTCACTCTCCTACAGCTGCTGTCTATCGGGCTGCTTGTCACTGACTCACTCACTCACTCTCCTACAGCTGCTGTCTATCGGGCTGCTGGTGGTCGGGATGCTGGTGGAGTACAACCAGGAGATCCTGGACGACATGCTGGGGATGGTGACAGACATGGTGAAGGGTGCACTGGACTCGCTCAAGCAGTCCGCCGGGGAGCACCTGCCAGCCGCCTTCAAGACCAGCATCTCAGCAGATGAAATAAAGACGATGATCAAAGAGCTCATCCAGAATATCAGTATGCCTCTCATTGCTGTCAGCTCAAGCTTCATCGTCATTTCCGGTTCCGGTCTGCTAGGGGGATGTTGCAAGTCTAAATGCTTCCTCGTTTTGGTAAGAGGTTATCGTCATTATCATGCAGACCTATACAGAATCGCGTGACAGCTCCTCCAAGGACGAGTGTGTGATCTGTCACGTCAGATGGGTACAGTCATTGCGTAAAAGGAGTTATCATTATCTCACTGTGTTCTCACTATCAGCAACTCTTACTGGTAATTCTTTTGACAAAAACAGATTTTGAAGAGAGTTATGACAGAGTGGTAATCGTTCCTCACACGCATACGTCACTCTGAATGTAAAACGAGGAGAGTTTGAAACGTTGATAAATGGTATATTGAGCCGAGAAATCTTGAAACTGAGTATTCATGCTGATAGGTATCATGTTGCGAAAACTGGCCAATGATATGATGCAGTTGATATGTATCAGATAAAAAGTTTTTGTTTTCATATTCTTCAGTTTAACAACCGAGAGGGCTGATATGTATGTTCCGATTTACAGGCGTTGAAATGCGAACGTTTGAAATATCTTGCGCCCAATGAAGTGTACGAGTATCAAATTTCAGTAACGCTCGCAAATCTGAAAAGTCATGTGGATCTCCTAATTGTACCAAGCCGAAATGACTGGTAATGGTTCCTTAAACTTTGCGACTAATATGGTGTTAGACAGTATTCCCTGTTGAGACAAGGTTCTGGTTAATTGGCTGTCCTAGCTACCTATTCAAGTCCACTTTGTTTCTCTGTAAACGCAGGGTGTACATCTATCAAACAGTTGACGATTCCCCCTAGTGCCGTATTTTTCAAGCTGGTATCACTGTTATCATCCTTGCATCCGTCGTGCTACTCTTAACAGTACTGTATGTTCCTGGTTGTTATCACTGTTATCACCATAACCTCTGTGATGTTTTCCCACAGTATTGTGTATTCCTGGTTGTTATCACTGTTATCACCATAACCTCTGTGATGTTTTCCCACAGTATTGTGTATTCCTGGTTGTTATCACTGTTATCACACTAACCTCTGTGATGTTTTCCCACAGTATTGTGTATTCCTGGTTGTTATCACTGTTATCACCATAACCTCTGTGATGTTTGTCCCCACAGTATTGTGTATTCCTGGTTGTTATCACTGTTATCACCATAACCTCTGTGATGTTTTCCCACAGTATTGTGTATTCCTGGTTGTTATCACTGTTATCACCATAACCTCTGTGATGTTTTCCCACAGTATTGTGTATTCCTGGTTGTTATCACTGTTATCACCATAACCTCTGTGATGTTTTCCCACAGTATTGTGTATTCCTGGTTGTTATCACTGTTATCACACTAACCTCTGTGATGTTTTCCCACAGTATTGTGTATTCCTGGTTGTTATCACTGTTATCACACTAACCTCTGCCGTGTTTTCCCACAGTATTGTGTATTCCTGGTTGTTATCACTGTTATCACCATAACCTCTGTGATGTTTTCCCACAGTATTGTGTATTCCTGGTTGTTATCACTGTTATCACCATAACCTCTGTGATGTTTTCCCACAGTATTGTGTATTCCTGGTTGTTTTCACTGTTATCACCATAACCTCTGTGATGTTTTCCCACAGTATTGTGTATTCCTGGTTGTTATCACTGTTATCACCATAACCTCTGTGATGTTTTCCCACAGTATTGTGTATTCCTGGTTGTTATCACTGTTATCACACTAACCTCTGTGATGTTTTCCCACAGTATTGTGTATTCCTGGTTGTTATCACTGTTATCACCATAACCTCTGTGATGTTTGTCCCCACAGTATTGTGTATTCCTGGTTGTTATCACTGTTATCACCATAACCTCTGTGATGTTTTCCCACAGTATTGTGTATTCCTGGTTGTTATCACTGTTATCACCATAACCTCTGTGATGTTTTCCCACAGTATTGTGTATTCCTGGTTGTTATCACTGTTATCACCATAACCTCTGTGATGTTTTCCCACAGTATTGTGTATTCCTGGTTGTTATCACTGTTATCACCATAACCTCTGTGATGTTTTCCCACAGTATTGTGTATTCCTGGTTGTTATCACTGTTATCACACTAACCTCTGCCGTGTTTTCCCACAGTATTGTGTATTCCTGGTTGTTATCACTGTTATCACCATAACCTCTGTGATGTTTTCCCACAGTATTGTGTATTCCTGGTTGTTATCACTGTTATCACCATAACCTCTGTGATGTTTTCCCACAGTATTGTGTATTCCTGGTTGTTATCACTGTTATCACCATAACCTCTGTGATGTTTTCCCACAGTATTGTGTATTCCTGGTTGTTATCACTGTTATCACCATAACCTCTGTGATGTTTTCCCACAGTATTGTGTATTCCTGGTTGTTATCACTGTTATCACACTAACCTCTGCCGTGTTTTCCCACAGTATTGTGTATTCCTGGTTGTTATCACTGTTATCACCATAACCTCTGTGATGTTTTCCCACAGTATTGTGTATTCCTGGTTGTTATCACTGTTATCACCATAACCTCTGTGATGTTTTCTCACAGTATTGTGTATTCCTGGTTGTTTTCACTGTTATCACACTAACCTCTGTGATGTTTTCCCACAGTATTGTGTATTCCTGGTTGTTATCACCATAACCTCTGTGATGTTTTCCCACAGTATTGTGTATTCCTGGTTGTTATCACTGTTATCACCATAACCTCTGTGATGTTTTCCCACAGTATTGTGTATTCCTGGTTGTTATCACTGTTATCACCATAACCTCTGTGATGTTTTTCCACAGTATTGTGTATTCCTGGTTGTTATCACTGTTATCACACTAACCTCTGCCGTGTTTTCCCACAGTATTGTGTATTCCTGGTTGTTATCACTGTTATCACACTAACCTCTGTGATGTTTTCTCACAATATTGTGTATTCCTGGTTGTTATCACTGTTATCACCATAACTTCTGTGATGTTTGTCCCCACAATATTGTGTATTCCTGGTTGTTATCACTGTTATCACCATAACCTCTGTGATGTTTTCCCACAGTATTGTGTATTCCTGGTTGTTATCACTGTTATCACCATAACCTCTGTGATGTTTGTCCCCACAGTATTGTGTATTCCTGGTTGTTATCACTGTTATCACCATAACCTCTGTGATGTTTTCCCACAGTATTGTGTATTCCTGGTTGTTATCACTGTTATCACCATAACCTCTGTGATGTTTTCCCACAGTATTGTGTATTCCTGGTTGTTATCACTGTTATCACCATAACCTCTGTGATGTTTTCCCACAGTATTGTGTATTCCTGGTTGTTATCACTGTTATCACACTAACCTCTGTGATGTTTTCCCACAGTATTGTGTATTCCTGGTTGTTATCACTGTTATCACACTAACCTCTGCCCTGTTTTCCCACAGTATTGTGTATTCCTGGTTGTTATCACTGTTATCACCATAACCTCTGTGATGTTTTCCCACAGTATTGTGTATTCCTGGTTGTTATCACTGTTATCACCATAACCTCTGTGATGTTTTCCCACAGTATTGTGTATTCCTGGTTGTTTTCACTGTTATCACCATAACCTCTGTGATGTTTTCCAACAGTATTGTGTATTCCTGGTTGTTATCACTGTTATCACCATAACCTCTGTGATGTTTTCCCACAGTATTGTGTATTCCTGGTTGTTATCACTGTTATCACCATAACCTCTGTGATGTTTTCCCACAGTATTGTGTATTCCTGGTTGTTATCACTGTTATTACACTAACCTCTGCCGTGTTTTCCCACAGTATTGTGTATTCCTGGTTGTTATCACTGTTATCACCATAACCTCTGTGATGTTTTCCCACAGTATTGTGTATTCCTGGTTGTTATCACTGTTATCACCATAACCTCTGTGATGTTTTCCCACAGTATTGTGTATTCCTGGTTGTTATCACTGTTATCACACTAACCTCTGTGATGTTTTCCCACAGTATTGTGTATTCCTGGTTGTTATCACTGTTATCACCATAACCTCTGTGATGTTTTCCCACAGTATTGTGTATTCCTGGTTGTTATCACTGTTATCACACTAACCTCTGCCGTGTTTTCCCACAGTATTGTGTATTCCTGGTTGTTATCACTGTTATCACCATAACCTCTGTGATGTTTTCCCACAGTATTGTGTATTCCTGGTTGTTATCACTGTTATCACCATAACCTCTGTGATGTTTTCCCACAGTATTGTGTATTCCTGGTTGTTATCACTGTTATCACCATAACCTCTGTGATGTTTTCCCACAGTATTGTGTATTCCTGGTTGTTATCACTGTTATCACACTAACCTCTGCCGTGTTTTCCCACAATATTGTGTATTCCTGGTTGTTATCACTGTTATCACCATAACCTCTGTGATGTTTTCCCACAGTATTGTGTATTCCTGGTTGTTATCACTGTTATCACCATAACCTCTGTGATGTTTTCCCACAGTATTGTGTATTCCTGGTTGTTATCACTGTTATTACACTAACCTCTACCGTGTTTTCCCACAGTATTGTGTATTCCTGGTTGTTATCACTGTTATCACCATAACCTCTGTGATGTTTTCCCACAGTATTGTGTATTCCTGGTTGTTATCACTGTTATCACCATAACCTCTGTGATGTTTTCCCACAGTATTGTGTATTCCTGGTTGTTATCACTGTTATCACACTAACCTCTGTGATGTTTTCCCACAGTATTGTGTATTCCTGGTTGTTATCACTGTTATCACCATAACCTCTGTGATGTTTTCCCACAGTATTGTGTATTCCTGGTTGTTATCACTGTTATCACACTAACCTCTGCCGTGTTTTCCCACAGTATTGTGTATTCCTGGTTGTTATCACTGTTATCACCATAACCTCTGTGATGTTTTCCCACAGTATTGTGTATTCCTGGTTGTTATCACTGTTATCACCATAACCTCTGTGATGTTTTCCCACAGTATTGTGTATTCCTGGTTGTTATCACTGTTATCACCATAACCTCTGTGATGTTTTCCCACAGTATTGTGTATTCCTGGTTGTTATCACTGTTATCACACTAACCTCTGCCGTGTTTTCCCACAGTATTGTGTATTCCTGGTTGTTATCACTGTTATCACCATAACCTCTGTGATGTTTTCCCACAGTATTGTGTATTCCTGGTTGTTATCACTGTTATCACCATAACCTCTGTGATGTTTTCTCACAGTATTGTGTATTCCTGGTTGTTTTCACTGTTATCACACTAACCTCTGTGATGTTTTCCCACAGTATTGTGTATTCCTGGTTGTTATCACCATAACCTCTGTGATGTTTTCCCACAGTATTGTGTATTCCTGGTTGTTATCACTGTTATCACCATAACCTCTGTGATGTTTTCCCACAGTATTGTGTATTCCTGGTTGTTATCACTGTTATCACCATAACCTCTGTGATGTTTTTCCACAGTATTGTGTATTCCTGGTTGTTATCACTGTTATCACACTAACCTCTGCCGTGTTTTCCCACAGTATTGTGTATTCCTGGTTGTTATCACTGTTATCACACTAACCTCTGTGATGTTTTCCCACAATATTGTGTATTCCTGGTTGTTATCACTGTTATCACCATAACCTCTGTGATGTTTGTCCCCACAATATTGTGTATTCCTGGTTGTTATCACTGTTATCACCATAACCTCTGTGATGTTTTCCCACAGTATTGTGTATTCCTGGTTGTTATCACTGTTATCACCATAACCTCTGCCGTGTTTCCCCACAGTATTGTATTTTCCTGGTTGTTATCATTGTTATCACACAAACCTCTGCCGTGTTTTCCCACAGTATTGTATGTTCCTGGTTGTTATCATTGTTATCACACTAACCTCTGTTGTGTTTTCCCACAGTATCGTTTATTCCTGGTTGTTATCACTGTTATCACACTAACCTCTGTGATGTTTTCCCACAGTATTGTGTATTCCTGGTTGTTATCACTGTTATCACACTAACCTCTGTGATGTTTTCCCACAGTATTGTGTATTCCTGGTTGTTATCACTGTTATCACCATAACCTCTGCCATGTTTCCCCACAGTATTGTGTATTCCTGGTTGTTATTACTGTTATCACCATAACCTCTGTAATGTTTGTCCCCACAATATTGTGTATTCCTGGTTGTTATCACTGTTATCACACTAACCTCTGCCATGTTTCCCCACAGTATTGTGTATTCCTGGTTGTTATCACTGTTATCACCATAACCTCTGTAATGTTTGTCCCCACAATATTGTGTATTCCTGGTTGTTATCACTGTTATCACACTAACCTCTGCCATGTTTCCCCACAGTATTGTGTATTCCTGGTTGATATCACTGTTATAACACTAACCTGTGCCATGTTTCCCCACAGTATTGTGTATTCCTGGTTGTTATCACTGTTATCACCATAACCTCTGTGATGTTTTCCCACAGTATTGTGTATTCCTGGTTGTTATCACTGTTATCACCATAACCTCTGTGATGTTTTCCCACAGTATTGTGTATTCCTGGTTGTTATCACTGTTATCACCATAACCTCTGTGATGTTTTCCCACAGTATTGTGTATTCCTGGTTGTTATCACTGTTATCACACTAACCTCTGCCGTGTTTTCCCACAGTATTGTGTATTCCTGGTTGTTATCACTGTTATCACACTAACCTCTGTGATGTTTTCCCACAGTATTGTGTATTCCTGGTTGTTATCACTGTTATCACCATAACCTCTGTGATGTTTTCCCACAGTATTGTGTATTCCTGGTTGTTATCACTGTTATTACACTAACCTCTGCCGTGTTTTCCCACAGTATTGTGTATTCCTGGTTGTTATCACTGTTATCACCATAACCTCTGTGATGTTTTCCCACAGTATTGTGTATTCCTGGTTGTTATCACTGTTATCACCATAACCTCTGTGATGTTTTCCCACAGTATTGTGTATTCCTGGTTGTTATCACTGTTATCACACTAACCTCTGTGATGTTTTCCCACAGTATTGTGTATTCCTGGTTGTTATCACTGTTATCACCATAACCTCTGTGATGTTTGTCCCCACAGTATTGTGTATTCCTGGTTGTTATCACTGTTATCACCATAACCTCTGTGATGTTTTCCCACAGTATTGTGTATTCCTGGTTGTTATCACTGTTATCACCATAACCTCTGTGATGTTTTCCCACAGTATTGTGTATTCCTGGTTGTTATCACTGTTATCACACTAACCTCTGCCGTGTTTTCCCACAGTATTGTGTATTCCTGGTTGTTATCACTGTTATCACCATAACCTCTGTGATGTTTTCCCACAGTATTGTGTATTCCTGGTTGTTATCACTGTTATCACCATAACCTCTGTGATGTTTTCCCACAGTATTGTGTATTCCTGGTTGTTATCACTGTTATCACCATAACCTCTGTGATGTTTTCCCACAGTATTGTGTATTCCTGGTTGTTATCACTGTTATCACACTAACCTCTGCCGTGTTTTCCCACAGTATTGTGTATTCCTGGTTGTTATCACTGTTATCACCATAACCTCTGTGATGTTTTCCCACAGTATTGTGTATTCCTGGTTGTTATCACTGTTATCACCATAACCTCTGTGATGTTTTCTCACAGTATTGTGTATTCCTGGTTGTTTTCACTGTTATCACACTAACCTCTGTGATGTTTTCCCACAGTATTGTGTATTCCTGGTTGTTATCACCATAACCTCTGTGATGTTTTCCCACAGTATTGTGTATTCCTGGTTGTTATCACTGTTATCACCATAACCTCTGTGATGTTTTCCCACAGTATTGTGTATTCCTGGTTGTTATCACTGTTATCACCATAACCTCTGTGATGTTTTTCCACAGTATTGTGTATTCCTGGTTGTTATCACTGTTATCACACTAACCTCTGCCGTGTTTTCCCACAGTATTGTGTATTCCTGGTTGTTATCACTGTTATCACACTAACCTCTGTGATGTTTTCCCACAATATTGTGTATTCCTGGTTGTTATCACTGTTATCACCATAACCTCTGTGATGTTTGTCCCCACAATATTGTGTATTCCTGGTTGTTATCACTGTTATCACCATAACCTCTGTGATGTTTTCCCACAGTATTGTGTATTCCTGGTTGTTATCACTGTTATCACCATAACCTCTGCCGTGTTTCCCCACAGTATTGTATTTTCCTGGTTGTTATCATTGTTATCACACAAACCTCTGCCGTGTTTTCCCACAGTATTGTATGTTCCTGGTTGTTATCATTGTTATCACACTAACCTCTGTTGTGTTTTCCCACAGTATTGTTTATTCCTGGTTGTTATCACTGTTATCACCATAACCTCTGTGATGTTTTCCCACAGTATTGTGTATTCCTGGTTGTTATCACTGTTATCACACTAACCTCTGTGATGTTTTCCCACAGTATTGTGTATTCCTGGTTGTTATCACTGTTATCACCATAACCTCTGCCATGTTTCCCCACAGTATTGTGTATTCCTGGTTGTTATTACTGTTATCACCATAACCTCTGTAATGTTTGTCCCCACAATATTGTGTATTCCTGGTTGTTATCACTGTTATCACACTAACCTCTGCCATGTTTCCCCACAGTATTGTGTATTCCTGGTTGTTATCACTGTTATCACCATAACCTCTGTAATGTTTGTCCCCACAATATTGTGTATTCCTGGTTGTTATCACTGTTATCACACTAACCTCTGCCATGTTTCCCCACAGTATTGTGTATTCCTGGTTGATATCACTGTTATAACACTAACCTGTGCCATGTTTCCCCACAGTATTGTGTATTCCTGGTTGTTATCATCCTGGCGGAGGGCGTGTTCCTCACTCTCTTCCTGCTGCCCGGCACCATGGTAAGTATCACCCGGCACGTGACCAGGCACACAGGCACACGGGCACACAGTCACACAGTCACACAGGCACAAAGTCACACAGCCACACAGGCACACAGGCACACGGGCACACAGTCATACAGGCACACGGGCACACAGGCACACGGGCACACGGGCACACAGGCACACAGGCACAAAGTCACACAGCCACACAGGCACACAGGCACACGGGCACACAGTCATACAGGCACACAGGCACACGGGCACACAGTCATACAGGCACACAGGCACACAGCCACACAGGCACACAGGCACACGGGCACACAGTCATACAGGCACACAGGCACACAGTCATACAGGCACACAGGCACACGGGCACACGGGTACACAGTCATACAGGCACACAGGCACACAGGCACACAGCCACACAGGCACACAGGCACACGGGCACACAGTCATACAGGCACACAGGCACACAGGCACACGGGCACACAGTCATACAGGCACACAGCCACACAGGCACACGGGCACACAGTCATACAGGCACACAGGCACACGGGCACACGGGTACACAGTCACACAGCCACACAGCCATACAGGCACACGGGCACACAGTCATACAGGCATAGAGGCACACAGGCACACAGCCACACAGGCACACAGTCATACAGGCATACAGGCACACAGCCACACAGCCACACAGGCACACAGGCACACAGGCACACAGGAAACACAGTCACTAAGGCACACAGACACAGTCACACAGGTAACACAGGAAACACAGGTACACAGGAAACACAGGCACACAGGAAACACAGGCACACAGAAAACACAGTCTTACAGGCACACAGAAAACACAGTCTTACAGGCACACAGAAAACACAGGCACACGGGCACACATAAAACACAGTCTTACAGGCACACGGGCACACAGAAAACACAGGCACACGGGCACACAGGCACACGGGCACACATAAAACACAGGCACACAGGCACACGGGCACACAGAAAACACAGGCACACGGGCACACAGGGACACGGGCACACATAAAACACAGGCACACAGGCACACGGGCACACAGAAAACACAGGCACACGGGCACACATAAAACACAGGCACACGGGCACACAGAAAACACAGGCACACGGGCACACGGGCACACAGAAAACACAGGCACACGGGCACACATAAAACACAGGCACACAGGCACACGGGCACACAGAAAACACAGGCACACGGGCACACAGGGACACGGGCACACATAAAACACAGGCACACAGGCACAGAGTCGCACAGGCACACGGGTACACAGGGACACGGGCACACATAAAACACAGGCACACAGGCACAGAGTCGCACAGGCACACAGTAACTGCGACTTCTAATTAAAAGAACACACATTTGTGAATCCAGAAAGTGACTCCTTGAAGGTAAACAAATAACTTTGCAGCGTCATCTGTGTTTAAGGCAGCACTCTACAGTGCCCTAACAACACCCTACTGACAGTGGCAAAAAGTTCGTTTTTGACCTCATGCCACCATTTGTCTCAGTTATAAAGCAAGGGTTGAAACGTAACAATATGCCTTTCACCTGTTTGGTTATATACCAGTCTCTGTATGAGGCAATGTTTTACTCTAAATACCCTAGTGTATGATATCAATAATTATAGATATAACTTAATCGATTTTTATATCACTCAATTTAGTTTACATATCACAAATATATATTTTACATTAAAAAAATCGCATTTGTGATATCAACAATTCACTTCTAGGTTCATGGATAAAATGAATTCTCCCTTAAAGTCAAGCGGCAGTAAATAATTAACTTACTGGTCAACAATATTGTCCTGTCAGTCTTCTCACACATAAAGTACGTTGGATATATTGATTTGGTGATGGTGATGGTGAAAAATCAAATATACATTTAAATGAATGATGTTTAATTCAGCCTGATATGACATGCTGATAAAAATAAGTTAAATTACCCACACTTCTTACGTTCAATCTGTAAATCGAATTTGTAATAAAAATTATCGAATTATCGATATCAATAATCATTTACATCTAAAAATCGAATTTGTTATATCAATACATCATTTTGTGATATCTTAAAACCAAAAGGTATATATGTATTCACAGAATCTTGTAGTCAAGAAATGGTCAATGAAAAGATACCTGACCCTCGCACAACACCCGATCTTTGTCGTAATTCATAACAGCGTGTTCCTCTCAAACAGACAAGGGTAGTCTGTTGTTATTGTAACCATGCTTGTGACGGGTAAACTGTCACGTGATGTATTCAAGATGTTTAAAAAGGCGGTTACAAACATATTAAGGCAGCTGAACATTTGTGGGGTTTGTTTGTTGTTTAACGCCGCACTCAGCAATATTCCAGCTATATGACGGCGTTCTGTAAATAATCGAGTCTGGACCAGACAATCCAGTGATTGACAACATGAGCCTCGATCTACGCAATTGGGATACGATGACATGTATCAACGAAGTCAGCGAGCCTGACCACCCGATCCCGTTGGTCGCCTCTTACGAGAAAGTAGCCTTTTACGACAAGCATGGGTTGCTGAAGATCAATTCTACCCCGGATCTTCACGGGTCCAACTGAAAATGATTAGATCTAGATTAGAACCCCATGGAAATCAAATCAAATCATGATTATGTTAAAGTTGAAAACTAACAGTAAAAACTACTGTTATATAACCGTATGGCAGAAAACACACACAGACGGTGTTGGGGGGAAATGGTCATAACTATTAATAACAAAAACGATAAAATAACAATGTATTTTCACCACAAAAAGAAACGCGAATACCAATATTCAAGAGATATTAGATTGGTTCGATGCACAAACGAACACACTGGCATGTTGTGTGAACCGATGCTCATAAACGCATCACATGTGATGTCATAGATCCATTGCTCGAGGTGACTCGAGATTTACTATTTGTCTCGTGCAGCATTAGCGTTAAAAGTTTGGAAATCACGTGCACCATATCGTGATAAGAATAAAGCCACACTGTCGTAACATTTGACTCATTGTTCGTTTTGTCATTCATTGGTACACTTTGGACACATATTTTCTTAACGTACCTCTCAATACGTTTCTATGGTTCGCGTTACTTTTGGCAGTGAGTATATGTTCAACATACCAGGAGGAGTTTCCCCCCACCCCCACCCCCACCCCCACCCCCCCCCCCCCCCCCCCCCCCCCCCCGCCCCACTACATCCCCTCACGGAGTTCTCTCCCTTACATCAGAAAGACATTTAAGGTATACAAAATAACCCGTGAAGCAGGAGTGAGTGAGTGAATATGGTTTTTGCGCCCCTTTAATTTTTTAGCAATATTCCAGCAATATCACGGCGGGGGACACCAGAAATGGGCTTCACACATTGTACCCATGTCGGGATTCGAACTCGGGTCTTCGGCGTGACGAGCGAACGCTTTAACCACTAGGCTACCCGACCGCCCCCGTGAAGCAGGAACACACGACACAGGAAATAGTGTACTGTTTGAACAAATCTTTCATCAAATGCTACTTTAGACTTGATATATATGGTGTGCAGATCCAGTGTATGTTAGTAATATTATTATGGCAACTGTTTTAAATGTTTTCTGGAATGGTAATTATACTTGAATCATTGTTATTTGAATGTAAGTAGCGAGGAGATCATTTCACAATCGTCATGGAGTATGGCAATCATGCAGCAGTTTGGTATAATGCAGGTGTAAGAGGACATTTAGTGATGATCTATTGAATGAACATGGAACAGGCTGTACTTTTCTTGGGGTTCGAAATGCCGTTCTTAAATATTGTAAAAAAAGGAAAAGACTATACTCTTCAAAAAAGGAAACGCAAAGACAGATTTGTGTGAGGTAGGAAAATTCATACGAGAAACCGTACAACGTATTGAGCCAGAATGTTGTGGAGAGAACACTTGGTGATTGTAGTCATCTCAGGTATCGGTACATAGGAAAGGTCCAAGGTGAAGGTCAGCTACCATCAATGATGCGTATGCCCCCCGTTGGAATCGATAGCGGCCTGAAATATCCTGCCCATGGAAGAGACGAGTATGCGAATCACATCCTGGGGAATGGTATCCCTCTCGGACAAACAATAGCCAAATGCTGCATCGTCTGGTGTTGTGGTTGACGTCGGCGTAGCCGTCTATACAATTCATCCCACAGGTGCTCTATCGGGTTCAAATCCGGGGATCTGGAGGGCCAGGGGATTTTCATCAACAAAATGAACAAAACAGAAAACATTCTGACCCGACTTTCCAGAAATTCAGGTAGAAGTAGCACAATATTATAAGATACAAAATTCATTGCGTTTTCTAACGGTTATCCTTTCACATTTGTACAAACAATAACTAATACTTGCACACCATTATACTTGCACACCATTATACTTGTACACCATATATCACACACTTGTACACCTTATATCGTGCGCTTGTACACCCTATATCACATACTTGTACACCATATATCATATACTTGTACACCCTATATCACATACTTGTACACCATATATCATATACTTGTACACCCTATATCACATACTTGTACACCATATATCATATACTTGTACACCCTATATCACATACTTGTACACCATATATCATATACTTGTACACCCTATATCACATACTTGTACACCATATATCAAATACTTGTACACCCTATATCACATACTTGTACACCCTATATCACATACTTGTACACCATATATCAAATACTTGTACACCCTATATCACATACTTGTACACCATATATCAAATACTTGTACACCATATATCACATACTTGTACACCCTATATCATATACTTGTACATCATATATCATATACTTGTACCACCTTTATCACATACTTGTACACCCTATATCACATACTTTTACACCCTATATCATATACTTGTACACCCTATATCATATACTTGTACACTATATATCATTTACTTGTACACCATATATTATATACTTGTACACCCTATATCACATACTTGTACACCATATATCATATACTTGTACACCCTATATCATATACTTCTACACCATACATCATATACTTGTAACCGTATATCATGTACTTGTACACCCTATATCACATACGTGTTCACCATATATCATATACTTGTACACCATATATTATATACTTGTATACCTTAGAAGGCAGCTCTGCTTGTCATAAGAGGCGGCTAACGGGATCGGGTGGTCAGGCTCGCCGACTTGGTTGATACATGTCATCGATCCCAATTGTGTGGATCGATGCTCATGATGTCATCACTGCATTGCCTGGCCCAGACCCGGTTATTTACAGGCCGCCGTCATACAGGTGGAATATTGCTTAGTAAGGCGTTAAACAACAAACAAACAAACAAACAAACACCATATGTTCTTGAAAATGAAGAAACTACAGTGAGACCTGAGTTACAAAACTTGAAGCAAACCATTCCCAGTGCTGCGAGCAGTTGCTGTGTATCTCTACCTGACTGCAAAATTCGAAACGCCGGGATATAACTGGAATACTGTTAAAAGCGGCGTTAAACCCAACTCACTCACTCACTCACTACATTCTAAACCTCAAACCCCTTACCGTAAATAATGTTGTCCCGGTTGTTTCAAGGCTTGGCCAACCATCAAAGTACTGACTGATCAGAGTTCCACTGCTTGCAGATCTGCAGGGGAAGTGGTACCACGCTTTGCGTCGCTTGTTATATTTACCATTTAGAACTAAGTGACCTTCTGATCTATTTTCATACATTCTACATTTCTTTTTCGAAACAATGAGCTGACTATATCTAATAACAGTCTAATTACATCCATATAGCAATTTTCCGTTTTATTATCACAAACTGAAATATTGATATAATAAATTCGACTATTAGGTATCCAAAAATAATTAATTGATATGAAAATGAATTTATGATATCATAAAGTACTTGAGACTTTCAGATGTCATAAATTCACAGATTCATTTTATGATATCTAACATTCAAATTTGTGATGTCATTAATTCATTTTGGAATATCAATACATGAATTATTGATATAATAAAACCAGGAAGAGATGGTAAAACTGTGCATCCTACCTCTGACATCTCGGGTCATTTTGCAGGAAAATCTGTTATGGTGTAACTATTTTACCTTCTACATATGGTATAATGTAGAACACATAAGCTACAACCCCTCTCCATGCTTTGTACAGATTGACAGTTACATCAAGAAGGCGCTGCGCGACGCCCTGCAGTTCTCTAACTTCAAGGGCATGGAAGACAGCAACGCCATATCAAAGATATGGACAGCCATCATGGACCAGGTGAGATGTTCAGAGAAGAGAAACGCCATATCCAAGATATGGACAGACATCATGGACCAGGTGAGTTGTTTAGAGAAGAGTAACGACACATCCAAGATATGGGCAGCCATCATGGACCAGGTGAGATATTCAGGGAAGAGTAATGCCACATCCAAGATATGGACAGACATCATGGACCAGGTGAGTTGTTCAGAGAAGAGTAACGCAATGTCCAAGATATGGACAGACATCATGGACCAGGTGAGGTGCTTAGAGAAGAGTAACGCCACATCCAAGATATGGACAGACATCATGGACCAGGTGAGATATTCATAGAAGAGTAATGCCACATCGAAGATATGGGCAGCCATCATGAACCAGGTGAGTTGTTCAGAGAAGAGTAACGCCATGTCCAAGATATGGACAGACATCATGGACCAGGTGAGGTGTTCAGAGAAGAGTAACGCAATGTCCAAGATATGGACAGACATCATGGACCAGGTGAGTTGTTCAGAGAAGAGTAACGCCATATCCAAGATATGGACAGACATCATGGACCAGATGAGTTGTTCAGAGAAGAGTAACGCAATATCCAAGATATGGACAGCCATCATGGACCAGGTGAGGTTTTCAGAGAATAGTAACGCAATGTCCAAGATATGGACAGACATTATGGACCAGATGAGTTGTTCAGAGAAGAGTAACGCCATGTCTAAGATATGGACAGACATCATGGACCAGGTGAGGTGTTTAGAGAAGAGTAACGCCATGTCCAAGATATGGACAGACATCATGGACCAGGTGAGATGTTCAGAGAAGAGAAACGCCATATCCAAGATATGGAGAGACATCATGGACCAGGTTAGGTCTTTAGAGACGAGTAACGCCATATCTAAGATATGGACAGCCATCATGGACCAGGTGAGGAGTTCAGAGAAGAGTAACGCCATATCCAAGATATGAACAGACATCATGGACCAGGTGAGTTGTTCAGAGAAGAGTGACGCTATGTCCAAGATATGGACAGACATCATGGACCAGGTGAGGTGTTCAGAGAAGAGTAACGCCATATCCAAGATATGGAGAGACATCATGGACCAGATGAGGTTCTTAGCGAAGAGTAACGCCATGTCCAAGATATGGACAGACATCATAGACCAGGTGACATGTTCATAGAAGAGTAACGCAATGTCCAAGATATGGACAGACATCATAGACCAGGTGAGTTGTTCGGAGAAGAGTAACGCCACATCCAAGATATGGACAGACATCATAGGCCAGGTGATATGTTCATAGAAGAGTAACGCTATGTTCAAGATATGGGCAGCCATCATGGACCAGGTGAGTTGTTCAGAGAAGAGTCACGCCATTTTCAAGATATGGACAGACATCATGGACCAGGTGAGTTGTCCAGAGAAGAGTAACGCCATATCCAAGATATGGACAGCCATCATGGACCAGGTGAGGTGTTAAGAGAATAGTAACGCAATGTCCAAGATATGAACAGACATCATGGACCAGGTGAGATGTTCAGAGAAGAGTAACGCAATGTCCAAGATATGGACAGACATCATGGACCAGGTGAGTTGTTCAGAGAAGAGTAACGCCATATCCAAGATATGGACAGACATCATGGACCAGATGAGTTGTTCAGAGAAGAGTAACGCAATATCCAAGATATGGACAGCCATCATGGACCAGGTGAGGTGTTCAGAGAATAGTAACGCAATGTCCAAGATATGGACAGACATCATGGACCAGATGTGTTGTTGAGAGAAGAGTAACGCCATATCCAAGATATGGACAGACACCATATACCAGGTGAGGTGTTTAGAGAAGAGTAACGCCATATCTAAGATATGGACAGACATCATGGACCAGGTGAGGTGTTTAGAGAAGAGTAACGCCATATCTAAGATATGGACAGACATCATGGACCAGGTGAGGTGTTCACAGAAGAGTAACGCCATATCCAAGATATATGGACAGACATCATGGACCAGGTGAGTTGTTCAGAGAAGAGTAACGCCATATCCAAGATATGGACAGACATCATGGACCAGATGAGTTGTTCAGAGAAGAGTAACGCAATATCCAAGATATGGACAGCCATCATGGACCAGGTGAGGTGTTCAGAGAATAGTAACGCAATGTCCAAGATATGGACAGACATTATGGACCAGATGAGTTGTTCAGAGAAGAGTAACGCCATGTCCAAGATATGGACAGACATCATGGACCAGGTGAGGTGTTTAGAGAAGAGTAACGCCATGTCCAAGATATGGACAGACATCATGGACCAGGTGAGATGTTCAGAGAAGAGAAACGCCATATCTAAGATATGGACAGACATCATGGACCAGGTTAGGTGTTTAGAGACGAGTAACGCCATATCTAAGATATGGACAGCCATCATGGACCAGGTGAGGAGTTCAGAGAAGAGTAACGCCATATCCAAGATATGAACAGACATCATGGACCAGGTGAGTTGTTCAGAGAAGAGTGACGCTATGTCCAAGATATGGACAGACATCATGGACCAGGTGAGGTGTTCAGAGAAGAGTAACGCCATATCCAAGATATGGAGAGACATCATGACCAGATGAGGTTCTTAGCGAAGAGTAACGCCATGTCCAAGATATGGACAGACATCATAGACCAGGTGACATGTTCATAGAAGAGTAACGCCACATCCAAGATATGGACAGACATCATAGACCAGGTGAGTTGTTCGGAGAAGAGTAACGCCACATCCAAGATATGGACAGACATCATAGACCAGGTGATATGTTCATAGAAGAGTAACGCTATGTTCAAGATATGGGCAGCCATCATGGACCAGGTGAGTTGTTCAGAGAAGAGTCACGCCATTTTCAAGATATGGACAGACATCATGGACCAGGTGAGTTGTCCAGAGAAGAGTAACGCCATATCCAAGATATGGACAGACATCATGGACCAGGTGAGGTGTTAAGAGAATAGTAACGCAATGTCCAAGATATGAACAGACATCATGGACCAGGTGAGATGTTCAGAGAATAGGAACGCAATGTCCAAGATATGGACAGACATCATGGACCAGGTGAGTTGTTCAGAGAAGAGTAACGCAATATCCAAGATATGGACAGCCATCATGGACCAGGTGAGGTGTTCAGAGAATAGTAACGCAATGTCCAAGATATGGACAGACATCATGGACCAGATGTGTTGTTGAGAGAAGAGTAACGCCATATCCAAGATATGGACAGACACCTTATACCAGGTGAGGTGTTTAGAGAAGAGTAACGCCATATCTAAGATATGGACAGACATCATGGACCAGGTGAGGTGTTTAGAGAAGAGTAACGCCATATCTAAGATATGGACAGACATCATGGACCAGGTGAGGTGTTCACAGAAGAGTAACGCCATATCCAAGATATGGACAGACATCATGGACCAGGTGAGTTGTTCAGAGAAGAGTAACGCCATATCCAAGATATGGACAGACATCATGGACCAGATGAGTTGTTCAGAGAATAGTAACGCAATATCCAAGATATGGACAGCCATCATGGACCAGGTGAGATGTTCAGAGAACAGTAACGCAATGTCCAAGATATGGACAGACATCATGGACCAGATGAGTTGTTCATAGAAGAGTAACGCCATATCTAAGATATGGACAGACACCATATACCAGGTGAGGTGTTTAGAGAAGAGTAACGCAATATGTTCAAGATATGGAGAGACATCATGGACCAGGTGAGGTGTTCAGAGAATAGTAACGCAATGTCCACGATATGGACAGCCATCATGGACCAGGTGAGATGTTCAGAGAATAGTAACGCAATGTCCAAGATATGGACAGACATCATGGACCAGATGAGTTGTTCAGAGAAGAGTAACGCCATATCCAAGATATGGACAGACACCATATACCAGGTGAGGTGTTTAGAGAAGAGTAACGCCATATCTAAGATATGGACAGACATCATGGACCAGATGAGTTGTTCAGAGAAGAGTAACGCCATATCCAAGATATGGACAGACACCATATACCAGGTGAGGTGTTTAGAGACGAGTAACGCCATATCTAAGATATGGACAGCCATCATGGACCAGGTGAGGTGTTCAGAGAAGAGTAACGCCACATCCAAGATATGGACAGACATTATGGACCAGATGAGTTGTTCAGAGAAGAGTAACGTCATGTCCAAGATATGGACAGACATCATGGACCAGGTGAGGTGCTTAGCGAAGAGTAACGCCATGTCCAAGATATGGACAGACATCATAGACCAGGTGACATGTTCATAGAAGAGTAACGCCACATCCAAGATATGGACAGACATCATAGACCAGGTGAGTTGTTCAGAGAAGAGTAACGCCACATCCAAGATATGGACAGACATCATAGACCAGGTGATATGTTCATAGAAGAGTAACGCTATGTTCAAGATATGGGCAGCCATCATGGACCAGGTGAGTTGTTCAGAGAAGAGTAACGCCATTTTCAAGATATGGACAGACATCATGGACTAGGTGAGTTGTCCAGAGAAGAGTAACGCCATATCCAAGATATGGACAGCCATCATGGACCAGGTGAGGTGTTAAGAGAATAGTAACGCAATGTCCAAGATATGGACAGACATCATGGACCAGGTGAGTTGTTCAGAGAAGAGTAACGCCATATCCAAGATATGGACAGACATCATGGACCAGATGAGTTGTTCAGAGAAGAGTAACGCAATATCCAAGATATGGACAGCCATCATGGACCAGGTGAGGTGTTCAGAGAATAGTAACGCAATGTCCAAGATATGGACAGACATCATGGACCAGATGAGTTGTTCAGAGAAGAGTAACGCCATATCCAAGATATGGACAGACACCATATACTAGGTGAGGTGTTTAGAGAAGAGTAACGCCATATCTAAGATATGGACAGACATCATGGACCAGGTGAGGTGTCCAGAGAAGAGTAACGCCATATCCAAGATATGGAGAGACATCATGGACCAGGTGAGTTGTTCAGAGAATAGTAACGCAATGTCCAAGATATGGACAGACATTATGGACCAGATGAGTTGTTCAGAGAAGAGTAACGCCATGTCCAAGATATGGACAGACATCATGGACCAGGTGAGGTGTTTAGAGAAGAGTAACGCCATGTCCAAGATATGGACAGACATCATGGACCAGGTGAGGTGTTCAGAGAAGAGTAACGCCATATCCAAGATATGGACAGACATCATGGACCAGGTGAGGTGTTTAGAGACGAGTAACGCCATATCTAAGATATGGACAGCAATCATGGACCAGGTGAGGTGTTCAGAGAAGAGTAACGCCATATCCAAGATATGAACAGACATCATGGACCAGGTGAGTTGTTCAGAGAAGAGTAACGCTATGTCCAAGATATGGACAGACATCATGGACCAGGTGAGGTGTTCAGAGAAGAGTAACGCCATATCCAAGATATGGAGAGACATCATTGACCGGGTGAGGTGTTTAGAGACGAGTAACGCCATATCTCAGATATGGACAGCCATCATGGACCAGGTGAGGTGTTTAGAGAAGAGTAACGCCACATCCAAGATATGAACAGACATCATGGACCAGGTGAGTTGTTCAGAGAAGAGTAACGCTATGTCCAAGATATGGACAGCCATCATGGACCAGGTGAGGTGTTTATAGAAGAGTAACGCCATATCTAAGATATGGACAGACATCATTGACCAGGTGAGGTGTTTAGAGAAGAGTAACGCCACATCCAAGATATGGACAGACATTATGGACCAGATGAGTTGTTCAGAGAAGAGTAACGCCACATCCAAGATATGGACAGACATTATGGACCAGATGAGTTGTTCAGAGAAGAGTAACGCCATGTCCAAGATATGGACAGACATCATGGACCAGGTGAGGTGCTTAGCGAAGAGTAACGCCACATCCAAGATATGGACAGACATCATAGACCAGGTGATATGTTCATAGAAGAGTAACGCTATGTTCAAGATATGGGCAGCCATCATGGACCAGGTGAGTTGTTCACAGAAGAGTAACGCCATTTTCAAGATATGGACAGACATCATGGACTAGGTGAGTTGTCCAGAGAAGAGTAACGCCATATCCAAGATATGGACAGCCATCATGGACCAGGTGAGGTGTTAAGAGAATAGTAACGCAATGTCCAAGATATGGACAGACATCATGGACCAGGTGAGTTGTTCAGAGAAGAGTAACGCCATATCCAAGATATGGACAGACATCATGGACCAGATGAGTTGTTCAGAGAAGAGTAACGCAATATCCAAGATATGGACAGCCATCATGGACCAGGTGAGGTGTTCAGAGAATAGTAACGCAATGTCCAAGATATGGACAGACATCATGGACCAGATGAGTTGTTCAGAGAAGAGTAACGCCATATCCAAGATATGGACAGACACCATATACTAGGTGAGGTGTTTAGAGAAGAGTAACGCCATATCTAAGATATGGACAGACATCATGGACCAGGTGAGGTGTCCAGAGAAGAGTAACGCCATATCCAAGATATGGAGAGACATCATGGACCAGGTGAGGTGTTCAGAGAATAGTAACGCAATGTCCAAGATATGGACAGACATTATGGACCAGATGAGTTGTTCAGAGAACAGTAACGCCATGTCCAAGATATGGACAGACATCATGGACCAGGTGAGGTGTTTAGAGAAGAGTAACGCCATGTCCAAGATATGGACAGACATCATGGACCAGGTGAGGTGTTCAGAGAAGAGTAACGCCATATCCAAGATATGGACAGACATCATGGACCAGGTGAGGTGTTTAGAGACGAGTAACGCCATATCTAAGATATGGACAGCAATCATGGACCAGGTGAGGTGTTCAGAGAATAGTAACGCCATATCCAAGATATGAACAGACATCATGGACCAGGTGAGTTGTTCAGAGAAGAGTAACGCTATGTCCAAGATATGGACAGACATCATGGACCAGGTGAGGTGTTCAGAGAAGAGTAACGCCATATCCAAGATATGGAGAGACATCATTGACCGGGTGAGGTGTTTAGAGACGAGTAACGCCATATCTAAGATATGGACAGCCATCATGGACCAGGTGAGGTGTTTAGAGAAGAGTAACGCCACATCCAAGATATGAACAGACATCATGGACCAGGTGAGTTGTTCAGAGAAGAGTAACGCTATGTCCAAGATATGGACAGCCATCATGGACCAGGTGAGGTGTTTATAGAAGAGTAACGCCATATCTAAGATAAAGACAGACATCATTGACCAGGTGAGGTGTTTAGAGAAGAGTAACGCCACATCCAAGATATGGACAGACATCATAGACCAGGTGAGATATTCATAGAAGAGTAACGCCACATCCAAGATATGGACAGCCATCATGGACCAGGTGAGATGTTTAGAGAAGAGTATATTTTTTTATCAGGGTTATATATTTTGTTCAGCTACAGCGGGACCCAGATATCGGTCTATTTAAAGCTATGATCCTGATGTTTGCAAGAGAAACAATGTAATTTGTGTGGCAGGCAATTTCTCTTTTCTCAACAGCCTGAAGCGTTTTTAATTTTTTTTTAACACATCGTGCAGTGACAATATCTGTGTTTTAGCTAAAGTGTTGTATTAGGAGGTCGTTCAGTGACAACATCTGTGTTTCAGCTAAAGTCTTGTGTTTGGGGGTCGTGTAGTGACAATATATGTGTTTCAAGTAAAGTGTTGTGTTTGGAGGTCGTGCACTGACAATATCTGTGTTTCAGCTAAAGTGTTGTGTTTCGAGGTCGTGCACTGACAATATCTGTGTTTCAGCTAAAGTGTTGTGTTTGAAGGTCGTGTAGTGACAATATCTGTGTTTCAGCTAAAGTGTTGTGTTTGGAGGTCGTGCACTGACAATATCTGTGTTTCAGCTAAAGTGTTGTGTTTGAAGGTCGTGCAGTGACAATATCTGTCAGCGGAGGTGTTGTGTTTGGATGAAGTGTTGTGTTTGGAGGTGTTGACAGTCTCTGTGTTTCAGATGAAGTGTTGTGGCCTGGAGGGGTTTGCTGACTTTGAAGAGACGCTGTGGTGGGAGGGACGAGGCAACATGAGCGTCCCCATCTCCTGTTGCAGCAACATCACAGCGGCGCTAGAGGAGAAAAAGAACACTCAGTTGAGCCCCAACTGCACCGTCTCCCCCAGCAGCGACAACACCAACATTCAATTGGTAAATCAGCATTAACGAAAAAGTACATCATTTAATACGTAACGGGCAAGGGTTCAAGTCTTGTGCTGAAGACCCACAATACATGATGTGTAGAACATCTGTTAAACAAATCTTTGGCAAATCCTGGAGAAGATTACCTTTTTTCAGTATTTGAGTATTTCTTTTTTGGAAGAATTGAATACATTTTCATAAATGACAAAATTTGTTAAAATAATAGTCACTGTCGATATCGATAGTCACTGCCATTTTGGTGTTTTCTGAGTGGTTGATGTTGGTTGGTTGGTTTGTTGTTAAACGCCGCACTCAGCAATATTCCAGCTATATGACGGCGGTCTGTAAATAATCGAGTCTGGACCAGACAATCCAGTGATTAATGTCATGAGCATCGATCCACGCAATTGGGATACGATGACATGCATCAACCAAGTCAGCGAGTCTGACCACCCGATCCCGTTAGTCGCCTTTTACGACAAGCATAGTCACCTTTTACGGCAAGCATGGGTTGCTGAAGACCTATTCTACCCCGGATCTTCACGGGTCGTGTGGTTCATGTCTGTCATCATGTAGCCCCAAACCAGGTGAAGTTAAGCAACGCGGGGAGTCCTTGGATGGGTGGCCTCGTTTCGGCAGCTTGGCTCCACAGAGGTTCTAGGACTTCGGTCTTGCCCACACTGAGGCACATGGAGCACATGTAGGACATGTGACTTCGTTCGAAAAGTGCCTCTGTTCACCAAGCAGTGAATGGGTACCCGGTAGGATGCGATGACAATGTGGTTGTTAACCTGCTGGCACCTAACAGACAGCTGGGGTTGTATATTCCAAGGGATCAGATAATGTTTGTTGTCTGCACACTGATCCAGAGCATGTCCCTGTATGTTTTGTTTTTTTAATATGCGCAATATAAAAATATTATTATTATGACGATGATGATGATGATGATGATGATGGTTATTATTATTATTATTATAATTATTATTTATTATTTATTTATGTTGTTGTTGTTATCATTATTATTTATGAGGCATATGTTTCGGTTTCCCGTATCCTCATGTGTGGGCAACGCCCAGCTTGACAGCGTGGTACCCATCACAGTTGGAGGTAACTGTCTGTTGCAGGGTTGTTACAAGGCGATGGTAGACAAGATATTTGAGTCTCAAGTGAGCATCGGGATATTTGCTGGCGTCTGGGCGCTGATCTTCCTCATCGAGGCGACCCTGTTCTTCTCCGCCGTGGCCGTAATAAAGGAGGCTGTGGGCAGGAGGAAGAAGGTGCACCCCAGGTCACGTCGACAACGGCGTCGTTAACGCACGGAGGGTGAACAGGGGGACGCAAGTGTGACACAGAAGGAACAGGGTTACAGATGTATACAGTGAGTGAGTGAGTGAGTTTGGTTTAACACCGCTTTAAACAGTATTCCAGTTATATCACGGCGTGTCAGCTTAATGTGGGAGGAAAGCCCGAAGTGATGCAGGTCTCGGACGTTTACCACTTCGGTGAAACCCACTAGCACGGTTATGGAGCTGACAAACCTAGAAACATGATCGGGGCGAACCGGGATTCGAACCCACAATCATAGGTTTCTGACGTGCCCAAGTGGCGCAACTCTGCGGATGTATACAGATGGACAATAGAATATCTTTAACCTAGATTACCTGATGCATTCAGGTGTACAGTGAAATCCGTTACTCAGTGTCCTATTCATCCAGGTTTATTGACACCATTCCCGTGCTCGTGGGTTTCACCGAAGTGGTAAACGTCTGAGACCTGCATCACTTCGGGCTTTCCTCCCAAATTAAGCTGACACGCCGTGATATAACTGGAATACTGTTAAAAGCGGCGTTAAACCCAACTCACTCACTCACTGTATGTAACATGTGCACATGGTTAAGGGAACGTGACTCTCAACTGTGACAGTCTCACCAGCACCAGAGCCTCCCGGAATAACGGTGCTTCATCGGAACACAGGCTATAGCTGGCATGGCCTGCTGTCTTGTGTGTTGCCGTAGTGGACAAGCGCTAAAGGTCTATGATTTTATTTTTTAAATTGCAGTTATTCATATTGGGGTTGGTTGATATGACCTGAGACTGGCAGCTCATATACTGCGCCAAAGTGGAATCTTTTGCTGTGAACATTTCTTGATGTCATATTCGAACACGTTCCATTTTAATTCTGGAAACCCATTTGTCTGGAAACTGTCCGCGCTCGGTATTTACAATATTCAACATGCTGTTATCATGTCTTAAAAATAAAAAAAAATAAAAATTAAACCTATCGCCCATGGGCCAACAGTTTCCAACGGTCGAGACTATTTTCCTTTGCTCAAAACTCATGGTTTTGTTCTGCAAATATATAAAGGTTTGTCTGCAAGTACAATGACACGTGATTCAGCTCATTGTAACTTAGTTGAACTAATTGATAGTGATACCAAAATAGTTCGCCTATGGGACTATTTTCCTCTTCTCCAAACTTGTTTTACACTTATATAAAGGTGGGTCTACAAGGTGAGTCTACAGATTCACATCAGCTAATTTATAGTGACATTAAAATATTTCGCCCATGTCTCTTGTTTGCAAACAAACACACATATTTTGAAATAACGACAGACGGATATAATGCAAGCCTTTACATATTGGTTTTCATAATTATATACAGATACGCAGTGCAAATGCGGCAGTGAGAAGCGTGACAATTTCGCTTTACTCATCAAAGTGACCGTATCGCTAGTTCTCCGTAAGGCTTCGAAGCCAGCACGTGACGTCGTACAACCATTGTAAAACAAAGGATAAATACGCAAATGGAAATAGTTTTTCACGTCTCAAGTCAGTTTTTTTGTTTATTGTTTAACGCCGCACTCAGCAATATTTCAGCTGTATGACGGCGGTCTGTAAATAATCGAGTCTTGATCAGAAAGTCCAGTGATTGACATCATGAGCATCCATCCACGCAATTTGGATGTGTGACATGCATCAACCAGATCAGCGAGCCTGACCACCCGATCCCGTTAGTCGCCTCTTACGACAAGCATAATCACCTTTTAGCGCAAGCATGGGTTGCTGAAGACCATTCTACCCCGGATCTTAACGGGTCCGCTTCAGGATGAACAGTTTTTCCAAGAACCTTCTACATTTCATGACACGCTCATCTAAATGTGTAGATCTAGACTAGACAAACACAGATGAGAAATATATGCAGTATCTTGAACGGAATGGTAGACTGTCTCACGGCCCCTGTACCATATAATTTTCCTTTCCGCCCAGCGTTTTCTGTAATATAAAAGCATTTAATGAAGCAGGTTATAATTTTCCTTTCCGCCCAGCGTTTTCTGTAATATAAAAGAATTAAATGAAGCAAGTAATAATTTTCCTTTCCGCCAAACGTTTTCTGTATTATAAAAGCATTTAATGAAGCAGGTTATAATTTTCCTTTCCGTCCAACGTTTTCTGTAATATAAAAGCATTTAATGAAGCAGGTTATAATTTTCCTGTCCGTCCAACGTTTTCTGTAATATTAAAGCATTTTATGAAGCAGGTTATAATTTTCCTTTCGGCCCAGCGTTTTCTGTAATACAAAAGCATTTTATGAAGCAGGTTATAATTTTCCTTTCCGCCCAGCGTTTTCTGTAATATAAAAGCATTTTATGAAGCAGGTTATAATTTTCCTTTCCGTCCAACGTTTTCTGTAATATAAAAGCATTAAATGAAGACTCTGAGTTGAAGAGAGTCCTGCAACGTTAGTGGGGGCATTTTTATTGTAATTAAGGCTTTGATAACACTGGCTTGTATCCAGTCAAGCCAGCTATTTGGTATTTTTTGTTATTGCCATCATATTGTGGATAACTGTTCAAAGGAACAAGGTAATGTATTGTTTGTTGTTTGTTTGTTTGTTGTTTGTTTGTTATTTGCCGTCGCACTCGGCAATATTCCAGCTATATGACCGCGGTCTGTAAATAATCGAATCTGGACCAGACAATCCAGTGACATCATGAGGATTGATCCATGCAACTGGGATACGATGACATACATGCATCAACCAAGTCAGCGAGCCTGACCACCCGATCCCGTTAGTCGCCTCTTTCGACAAGCATAGTTGCCTTTTACGGCAAGGGTTGATGAAGTCACATGATATTGTATTTATAGTTTTCAGGAATGAAGTTGTTGCTTTTTCGCTTCAATTTTTTTTATCTATAAGGGTAACTGTTGTTGCCTTTTACAAAAGTAAAACCTTAAAACGTAAATCCTCCCAACCTGACAGACAGGTACGGTTCACCACCCCTAGTATTGGCGACTAAAAAGGTAGTTTCGTATTTGTAAAATTATAAAAATAAACTGACGTCCAAAAGAAACTTTACCAACTGAAAATATAAATTTCAGACCAAGTATTAAAAAAATTTCGATGAAGTCTATCTAAAACACACAACCTAAATACAACAATAGTGTATGCAGAAAATGTTAATCGTCTGTGACATGTTTGCGAGATAACACGCGAAAAAGTGAAAAACACGTGCACCACGGACAACTGCAAATGCACGTGCGGGTAAGGGTATAAAACGATTGCAACGGCAAGTCAGACAAAACACACAAAAGAAATGCCACGACTCACAGCCGAACAACGTGAACGAGCCTTAGGTATGGTACAGATGGGAGCCACCCACGCCCATATTGCACGAACCTTCGGTTGCTCCCGTGTTGCCGCTACCAACTTGATGCAACGTTACAGACAGACTGGGCGGACCGCTGACAGGCCAAGAACAGGCACACAAGGGAAAATTCCAATATATACAAAATATACAATTTGTATATATGGTATATCCAAAAACATACAATTTTGTATATATGGTGTATCCAAAAATATACAATTTTATATATATTGATAGATTTTACCACTGCTTCACTCAGTTTCTTCTCACTGGATTCTCACACTAGGTGGTTGATATTGAAAATATTACTAATAATACCGGACAGTATTATTGCACGTGACAAATATACTTTAAAACTATGTTCATTATGACAAATATATTTGGAGTGTTATGAAATAATTGGCATTTATTCATGTTGACAGCATTTTACATAATAAAGAAAAAGAAGATTTCAGCAGACTTTTGTAACAGTTAGATATATCATACGTCCGCCTACTGTTTACAAATAAGATGATCAATACATACAAGTAGTTCAGAGTAGTTTTAAACAGTGACGGTAAAATAAATTTATCGTGAATAGCGGCAAATATGAATATATACAATTTAATATATATGTTTCTGTTATGTCATGGTATGTTGATTCTGAATCTAAAATATTGCTTGATATTGTTTGTCAAACAGTTGTATGCACTGTCCAATGTGATACTCCTACGTAAGTATATAAAAAAAGATGTTCGTTTAGTCAGTTGACATATTAGTGGGATTAGTGTGACAGGATAACTAAGTTTGTCATCTGGTATAATGCACTTCCTCGATTAGCATAATTAGAACAGAGTTTGTAATTAGTTATATGCGGACTCCAGTTAGCTAAGGCAGCCAGCATCAGTGGAGGGTGTGAGCAGCTCGAGAAGAGGCGAGCAACTCAATGTGATTTATGAATTTGTGGAATTTCAATAAATAAACGAACGCCTGTCACAAAAAATGTAGTTGAACATAGAACACACAGAATCGCAAAAGTTTCACTTTTATCCTCAAAAGCGCAATAATATTCATGTTATAACCTTTTAACTTTTGATTTAATACGAATTACGTAACATTCATGTTACTTTGATTTTATAAAGTTGTTACAGACCCATGGACTGACTAGGTTCATTAAGTGTCATAAAATTGCCGGGACATAATGTGGTGGCAATACATTCTCTAATTAACACCTGTCACAAAGGGACAGGCCTTTTGGGTTTGTGCTCTGTGTTACGCAATATGTGTAATTCACGAAATAACATTCAACGAACTATGTACTTAGTCCTGTGATGTTGGTGTCCTTTGACATTAATGAACATGTAAGTAGATACAACGCGGGTGGATTGATGCATTCGTACTTGGTATGAATAAATGAATTACACTTCGTTCTTAACTGTGTGCGAAATACGCATAATGTCGGAAAGCGCAAGTTACATTCCCAATTACTGACTTCGTTCTTAAATAAATCACAACCATTTATAGTTGTATGTATGACTGTGTAGATTCTTTTATATTTTAAAGATGTAAATCACGCCACTTTTAATGTAAAATACGTCACTAAACCAGTTCATGTACTCAACCATTTCCACTATTATTTTCACAAAAGATCAAAGATTAAAAACAGTTATCAAGATATATTGTACAAATCTTCAGAAATACATAATCTTTAAAGGGAAACTGCCATCTTGATCTACTATTCTGTATTGTATGACATTAGATATATGCTCATGTACCGCCGCTGGTGGTTTAATGTATGACAAATAAACATAATTTGGTTTGAACCCAACCATGCGTGTGCTGAATTATACAGCGCAAAGCGTTCTGAGCGCCAACGAAGATTTTCAAAGTAGAAATTAAGCAAAACGAATATTTTGCAAACTTCTTATTGCCAGAACATATGCATGAACAACAAGTACTATAATCGGAAATATATTACATGTTATATAGGCACCCGGATGCTCAAAATCACAATACAATGCAAATATCCAATATTTGTGTTCCAGCGAGTAAATACCAAATAGACAAGGACCAAACCAGCTCTACAGACACAAACTCTCTCAAAGGCAGCAAGGTGCATTATACAGTTAAATGAAAATTGGTCTGTATCGTATCCGCTCGTGACTTGATAAAAATGTCGGATAACTATAACATACATAAAGGTGTCTCGTCTGTTATTTCAAAAGACATGATTTTATTCTACCAAAACATATTATGTCAGTTGTTATGCATCTTATTCGTGGCAGGCTTTATCATGCAGGCACGCTTTAAGGCCCTTTATGTATCATTCCATCTTTAAAAGAGGCGATTAATAAAATACGAAACGAGCCATAATACCATGTTTTATGAACCTAGCAAAACCAAACAGTTGATACCAAACTGTTCACTCGTTTCCTAGAAATGGTACGGCACGGGGGATCATTTAGTATCCTATTTACGAAATGAGCGATACTGTTGTTCTCTCATCTTTTTTAATCATACACAATATATCTCATTTAATATCTTGAAGCTGCCAATGAAAGCATGAACTCAATTGTAAGAACACCTGTATGTATTTGGGAAACAAAAACATGAGTTTTGAGCAAAGGAAAATAATTTGCCCATGGGCCAAACCTTTTTCTCGCCCATGGGCGAAACATTTCAATATCGCTATCAAATCGATGATGGGCCATGGGCCACACTTCGCCCATAGTGTAAATATTGAGTTTTTGAACAATTTTTTTTAAATTGTTTCTTCCATTGTATGTTCCCATGAAAACAGCATGTTTAATTTTGTAAATACCTTTGACCGAGACTGGGCAAAGACCGTTGAGTTTCTGGACTATTGGGTTTCCAGAATTAAAATGGGACGTGTTATTATATTAAGGGCTTGGCGGAAGGGAAAATATTATGGTTCAAGGACTGTGAGGGGCGGTCGGGTAGCCTAGTGGTTAAAGCGTTCGCTCGTCACGCCGAAGACCCGGGTTCGATTCCCGACATGGGTACAATGTGTGAAGCCCATTTCTGGTGTCCCCCGCCGTGATATTGCTGGAATATTGCTAAAAGCGGCGTAAAACCATACTCACTCACTCACTCATTTGTCGTGTCCTGACAGACACGTTGCGAGTTTTGTTTCTTTGCTACCTTGCATGAGAAATGTTTTTTTATTTGATATATTTTGTTTTACGATTATTGAAGAGTTCGATTTGATGAAGTAAATATCGCCGATTATGCCCCATATTTTCCCATTGTGAAATGGTGGTTTAGCGGAATTATTGAACGCCCGGTATCCTTAACAATCGTGTTTAATGATAGGGTCTGTCATTGGTTCCGATATTTGGCCTCTGGATTTTATTCACATGAAAATCCATTTATTTGACATTTGTTTTCTTATTACACAATGAAATTAATCATAAATATATCTAATAATTCTGGAATCATATTGGATTAATTTCAGTCTAGTGTTTCTGAACTAGATCTATGTGTGTTCTTGTTAAAATGTCGGGTCTGAATGGTATAATAATAAAGAATATGATCATAATTAATTTGGTACAGTGGCATACACATCCATGAGTATTCTATATGATGCAATATAGCCTCGGGGGAATCCGTGTACAGAACAACATAAAGAATTGTTCATACCATTATTATTAAAAAATAGTTATGATTATAATCACCATGTTAGATGAAATATCTGTGTACGAAATTATCTACAAATAAACGACTCAATAAAAGAAGTTAAGTTACATTATTGTTCAAGCAAAGGACAAAAACCCACTATGATCATAAAGGACCACTCGCTAATTAGGTTCTTGTTTACTTAAGAGCAGAGTTGGCCATGTTAGATGATATAACCAAAATCCAGGAGCTCCGGCGGGGGACTAACTGGTCTTGTTATTGTGTGGTATGAGCAGTGACGTAGACCCAAGAGAATAATGTAAAAAATGAGACCAACTCAAGTCTATAATGATTGGGAAAGTCTAGATTTCCACAGCTCTAGTCTGAAATTAAGAATTGTTCTGTGCTCCTTTTTAATTGCATTATTTTCATTTTGTAGACATGGATAGACCAACCAGGAAAGAAATTGATGGAATATTAATATCACATGTACATTACGTACAGCATCTTTAAGGGTGTTAATTTAGAAAAAAGTACACGCTTTAAACTATTTACCCGTATTTAAATAATGATGACTCCTTGAATAGAATCCGACCGCGGCCATGTCAGATAAATCCATTTTATGAACAGGAGGGTTTGGTCTTTCCCGCATATTCTCACAATTTTCTCGTCGATTATCTGTACCTTTTCTCCCAATACCGATTGTCATATCGCTCTCACTTTCGAATGCGATTGTTTGGGCACTGCGTTTATCTACCTTCACCAGTTACATCTATTGGGAACAACTCACTAGACACATACCTTTCACAAAAAGGTCAAATTTACGACGTTTTCAAGTTGCGAGTGCATGTTCGAATCTCCATAAATGACGTCATGATAGAACAATGTTTTATCGTGAAATAAATATCGCTTCATTCTTTGTTCTTTGCGATTCATCGCGTAGCTATCTTATATCATCAAATATCAATTTCTCATTGCTTTATCATGACGTATCCGTGTCATAGCCAATCATGTAGCAATGGCATACACAAATATCGTTGACTTCGACGTAGAATAGTGTCATGAAATATGATTATCCTTTGGTGTGCAATATTTCTGGTTCATACTTTTAAGAATAAGCGACTATACATTATTATATCACTTATCAGGTCTCTGTAACATTTGCAAAATAATACAAATTTAGAAATACAACTGAACCTAAATGTATGTATGTTGTAATATCCTTAAGTTGCTGAGTGCGACATTAAACAACAAACAAACAAAACATAATATCTTTAAGAATTATGTTAACAATTCCTGTGCTACAAATATCTTCCACAATCTCCATACCTCTTTCTCTATGTTTAATATGAAAACATAATAACTTTTTTTAATAAAAAATGGAATAATAATGATAATAGCATAATAATATCATTATTTATGTTACTTATCCTCAAGTGAAGTAGTCCTCCACACTATACATTCAGTGATGAAGCCCATGAACATATTAACTATGCAACATACATTAATGGAAATAAGATGAACAGTTGAAGTTAGCAAATGATATTATTCGGTCGAACGTCTATCAGCCAATACTACATTATTGAATTGTGAGTCTACGGTGATTTTTGAAAGGCTACTCACATAAATGTCATGACGCATTTTAAGCCAGGGTTCTATACTCGCATTAATGTGCTGACTTATTATTGCGTTAATTTCATAATTTACAGTATTCATGAAGAACATTTCACTTTGGACCAACAGTGGGAATTATGACTATCGACTTGCTAAATATTTTTGATATTCATGCTATCTCAAATGATCTATTTGTTTGATTTTTGTAATGGTATCCACAAAAGAAGTAGGATTTTTTCCGTTTTTGTTGAAATAAAACTGAATTATATTTGTTGTTTACATATCAAAGTTTGCGAGTTAAATGAGAAATTTACGTTTAAGAAAGAAACATTTTCGAGAAAATAACAAACGGCAAGAAGTGATATTATCCCCATAAATGACCATCCGTCATTAGTGTACCTGGTCAATGTGGACCAAACGTACAAAGGACGTCAGCAGTTTGTGTACGGGCCAGCCACGGTAAATATCAAGTGTTATGTTCACTGCAATGAAAATATCATCTTTCTTAACCTCAGAAAACTCGTTCTTGCACACTGAAGGACACTCTTCAAGAAAAAAGAAACGCACATGTAGACTTTTAGTAAATTTATTGTTAAAACAAAGTCAATATATATATACTGAACCAAATTCAAAACCTCACAATCCTAAAATTTTAACATTTTGACCAGTTATCATTGTGGGCCCTTATTGAGTATTTAAACAGTAATGGCCACGTATTGTCGTCAGATAACACCCGTTTTTGTGCACGTGAATCGATCAAAATCATGTGCACAGCACTATAGTTGCAAAAGTGGTTTTCACGTGTTACTGCACGGCACAAGATAGATGATATAGTCCTATAATCCCACACCTACTGCACAACAAAAGATAGATGATATAGTCCTATAATCCCACACCTACTGCACGACGCAAGATAGATGCTATAGTCCTATAATCCCACACCTACTGCACGACACAAGACAGATGATATAGTCCTATAATCCAAAACCTACTGCACGACACAGGATAGATGTTATAGTCCTATAATCCCACACCTACTGCACGACACAAGATAGATGCTATAGTCCTTTAATCCCACACCTACTGCACGACACAAGATAGATGATATAGTCCTATAATCCCACACCTACTGCACGACACAAGATAGATGATATAGTCCTATAATCCCACACCTACTGCACGACACAAGACAGATGATCTAGTCCTATAATCCTACACCCACTGCACGACACAAGATAGATGTTATAGTCCTATAATCCTACACCTACTGCACGACACAGGATAGATGTTATAGTCCAATAATCCCAAACCCACTGCACGACACATGATAGATGCTATAATCCCACACCTACTGCACGACACAAGATAGATGCTATAGTCCTATAATCCCACACCTACTGCACGACACAAGAGAGATGATATAGTCCTATAATCCCACACCTACTGCACGACACAAGATGGATGCTATATTTCCTATAATCCCACACCTACTGCACGACACAAGATAGATGATATAGTCCTATAATCCCACACCTACTGCACGACACAAGATAGATGCTATAGTCCTATAATCCCACACCTACTGCACGACACAAGATAGATGATATAGTCCAATAATTCCACACCTACTGCACGACACAAGATAGATGATATAGTCCTATAATCCCACATCTACTGCACGACACCAGATAGATGCTATATGCTTATACTCCCACACCTACTGCACGACACAAGATAGATGCCATAGTCCTATAATCCCACACCTACTGCACGACACAACATAGATGCTATAGTCCTATAATTCAACACATACTACATGACACAGTTTAGATGCTATATTCCCACACCTACTGCACGACACAAGATAGATGATATAGTCCTATAATCCCACACCTACTGCACGACACATGATAGATGATATAGTCCTATAATCCCACACCTACTGCACGACACATGATAGATGATGTAGTCCTATTGTCCCACACCTACTGCACGACACAAGATAGATGATATAGTCCTATAATCCCACACCTACTGCACGACACATGATAGATGATATAGTCCTATTGTCCCACACCTACTGCACGACACAAGATAGATGATATAGTCCTATAATCCCACACCTACTGCACGACACATGATAGATGATGTAGTCCTATTGTCCCACACCTACTCTCACGATACATGATAGATGATATAGTCCTATAATCCCACACCTACTGCACGACACAAGATAGATGCTATAGTCCTATAATCCCACACCTACTGCACGACACAAGATAGATGATATAGTCCTATAATCCCACACCTACTGCACGACACAAGATAGATGATATAGTCCTAAAATCCCACACCTACTGCACGACACATGATAGATGATATAGTCCTATAATCCCACACCTACTGCACAACAAAAGACGGATGATATAGTCCTATAATCCCACACCTACTACACGACACATGATAGATGATATAGTCCTATAATCCCACACCTACTGCACGACACAAGATAGATGCTATATTCCTATAATCCCACACCTTCTGCACGACACAAGACAGATGCTATGTTCCTATAATCCCACACCTACTGCACGACACATCATAGATGATATAGTCCTATAATCCCACACCTACTGCACGACAAATGATAGATGATATAGTCAAATAATCCCACAAATACTGCACGACACAAGATAGATGTTATAGTCCAATAATCTCACACCTACTGCACGACACAAGATAGATGATATAATCCTATAATCCCACACCTACTGCACGACACAAGAAAGATGTTATAGTCCGATAATCCCACACCTACTGCACGACACAAGATAGATGATATAGTCCTATAATCCCACACCCACTGCACGACACAAGATAGATGATATAATCCTATAATCCCACACCTACTGCACGACACAAGATAGATGATATATACCTATAATTCAACACCTACTGCACGACACAAGATAGATGATATAGTCCTATAATCTCACACCTACTGCACGACACAAGATAGATGCTATAGTCCTATAATCCCACACCTACTGCACGACACATGATACATGATATAATCCTTTATTCCTACACCTACTGCACGACACAGCGTACATAATGTTATCCTACACCTCCTGCTGGACACGCAGCTATGTTGCTACAACCACACATATGTATGACTACATACACAGTTCGGACAGGTGGCACGTGGTCCTATGCACAGCACACAGGTCACAAATCAGGTGAAGTTCAGCAACGTCGATCGCGGAGAGTCCTTGGATGGGTGCCCCCTACATCCCATTTCCCCTACAGCGTAAGACAACAAAGTTCACGGTCCAAGGCACTGCTAATCCCTAGTCTGTTACCTATTTCATACAATGGAACAACCCAAGAAACACGAATAGATTGAGATAAATATTTAAATACGATTTTGATATTATTCACAATTCATAATTCATTATAATAAAATGTTCATTTTTCAAAATTCATAATACATTATGATAAATTTCTTCTCAAATGTTCAATTCACTCTTTATCCCAGCCTGAGGAGATGGCCAACCGCATCTAGAAACTGCATTGGGAATTTCACCTCTCTTTTCAACTCGTCCTTCAGGCGGCAGAGACGGTTCTCCACCTCTCTGTACACTCTCTTCCTGCCCTTTGGAGCTGCTCCAAAGTCGAGCTGTAAATTCTTAGCTCATTCTGCCTGTGAACGTTCCACCCATGTATGGAATATCAGTGACTGCAAGGCCTCGAGACTCTCTAGACTGCCAAACGCCAGAATATTGTCATCATCACCGCCAGCAAACAGGAGGAAGGGTCGTCCATCTGCTGTCTGCGTCCAGGAATCCTGGAGATCCACCTCCAATCTTGTCTGTGGCAAAACAGGAATCGTCTTCTGTCTGTGCCGGTACGACGCGCTGCTCATTGTGGGGAAGGATGGCATCATTCCTGTCTCGTCGTTGTTCAAGTTGGAGAGTTCGTCGTTGTGGAGGGTGTGCATCGGGGTTGACTCTTCTCTCGCTCTCTTCCTCAGGGTGCTCATAAACCGGACCTTCTGGCTATCCTCAGGGGCATGGTTATGCTCTGTAGCATTCCTCATCACGGTTCCTACTGTCGTGCGTCTTCCTCTACATGTGGACTTGACACACTACCAGTGTACGCAAGTCAGTCTCTCGACGTTCTTAGTGTGAAGATAAACATCAAATAGAACTTGGGCTTTCCTCTCCGTGACATAACAAACTCAACATTGCCTTGTTGATGTCATGTTAGTCAGTTCCAAGTATCTATATACTAAACCTAGCCATCTCAACTGTAAATCGTCTTCCTATTGTTATTTTTGTTATTTCTAAAAAAATGTCTTCTTATCATACAGGCATCTTTCATTACACATATTAATTCTTTTTATTAATAACTTTCCTTTAAGTCCCCTAATCCCCTATAGCTCTACCCCTTTCATTTCTACTACCTCTACTCCAGACCTTAATCTCTCCTTTAGGTGAGCTCATAATGCCAGACAGGTAAATGCCGCGTGTTGTTTTAACTAATTGTAGGGGAACTGGGTTGTAGGGGAAATGGGATGTAGGGGTTTTGGGAGATAACCCACTGAAGCACACGTAACGCGTGTGGTGTCTTCTTGGGCAGGTGACTTCATTCGACATGTGCCTCTGTTCACCCAGCAGTGGATGGGTACCCGGTAGGATGACATGACAATGTGGTTGTTAACCTTCTAGGACCTGACAGGCAGCCTGGGTTGTATACTCCCCAGGGAGTTGAAAATGATTGTTGAGTGCACATTGATCCAATGACCGGAGTCATAACAAGGTTGTGAGGATGCCGTATCATTATAGTAACGTCCGATGGACCAATCACTCCGTGGCTTAGATGACCCACTCCTGACCAGGCGTGTTGTAGAGTCATGGCTTATATTGACCACGGAACGGCAATACGTTTAATGAACTGTTATAGGTCCCTATAAGCCCAATACGCAGTTATGCCAATATTTTATCAATTAATATCTCTCCTACAGAGTTTATAAGCAATAGCTTAATCATATACTCCGTGACAATGCAAACCCCCGTCTGACAGCGGGCAGTAGATATATAGAGATTATAGACATTATCGCCTGCAGCAGGGTATCTACATTCCCTCGCTGCCCTGGTCCACAAGAACATAATTAAAATCTTCCCACCAATGGAAATATTTCACTATACATCAAAGGCGATGTGGGACGTTTATCAGCCACACCTGACCGGGAGGGGGGAGGTGTGTGTGTGTGTGTGTTGGGGGGGGGGGGGGGGGGGGGGGGTACCCTTGCGGTGGGTGCAGAATATATATATATATATATATATATATATATATATATATATATATATATATATATATATATATATACAGTTGACATAACTCTTGTCGAATTAAAATGTGGTTTGATATATTTTATTTAGTCCTTATTATTGTGTATATGATAAGTAGTTGGAAAACAACATACGTCAGCATGGAATGAGCAGGGGTCACCGGGAAGGATTTGAGACAGGTCGATATATATTTTTGTGTGTTTTTTCGCTCTTATGAATAGTCTGTTGAATTGATTGCAAACCGAAAAAAAACGTGTCAAAAACGAAAGAGGGGTCATGACCCCAGTGATTCCCACCCCACCCCCACCCCACCCCCTCCGTCGCTGTGCTTCCTATTCAAGTCTAGATATCTTTATTTTTTTATCATTGCTTCAGCTCAGGTGGTCAACAGCAAGGCAAGTCTAGATAGAGGTTTAACGTGTTTAACGGTTTAACGTTTCATTCATGCACGTGAAAGGCGACTATGCTTGTCGTAAGAGGCGACTAACGGGGTCGGGTGGTTAGGCTCGCTGACTTGGTTTCTGTCTTGTGGGCATGTAATATATTACGATGAATGCCATTGTCCAACCGGGTTATCGGGTATCGTAGACTCCCCGCGTGGAGACGATTTGACTTGTCGAGTTAAAGGTCGTAAACTTGACAGCTCAGATTAATGCATGAGCTGTCCAAATTACAGTTATCATCTCGGCCGTTTCCCCCCTAGAATATCCTTTCTGTCGTGAACTAAGTGGATTGATGCTCATGGTGTCAGTCACTACATTGTTTGGTCCAGCCTCAATTAATCACAGACCGCCGTCAAATAGCTGGAATATTGCTGAGTGTGGCGTTAAACAACAAACAAACAAAACAAAACTTGTGGTTCGAATATTCCAAACATTATTTCATATCTGAATATAGCAACTTTCTCAGACATTTGTACGATTATTATGATGAGGACAGATAGGTTCCTCTTAGAACACTGCATCGTGACGTGTTGAAGCCTATGAGATGGTGTGGTGGTGTGGTGGTGGGGTGTGGTGGTGTGGTGGTGTGGTGGTGGGGTGTGGTGGTGTGGTGGTGGGGTGGTGGGGTGGTGTGGTGGTGTGGTGGTGGGGTGTGGTGGTGTGGTGGTGTGGTGGTGTGGTGGTGTGGTGGTGTGGTGGTGTGGTGGTGGGGTGTGGTGGTGTGGTGGTGGGGTGGTGGGGTGATGGGGTGGTGTGGTGGTGTGGTGGTGGGGTGGTGGGGTGATGGGGTGGTGGGGTGGTGTGGTGGTGTGGTGGTGTGGTGGGGTGGTGTGGTGGTGTGGTGATGGGGTGGTGGGGTGATGGGGTGGTGTGGTGGTGTGGTGGTGGGGTGGTGGGGTGATGGGGTGGTGTGGTGGTGTGGTGGTGGGGTGGTGGGGTGGTGGGGTGTGGTGTTGTGTTGGTGGGGTGGTGGGGTGGTGTGGTGGTGGGGTGGTGTGGTGGTGACAAACTAGGATGAACCAGTGGATTCGAACCCTCATCCTGGAACCACAGAGACACGTTGTATTTGTTCTGACGTAATGTGTAATCTGAAATCTATCGAGGTGTCGAGTGATTGTCACGTGTGCGGATAACTGTCAGTCCTAGCAACTAGAGAAGGGGGAGAGAGGGGTCTTGAGCGACAGCAAGACTCTCCACGCTGGACATATTACAAGGATTAACCGTTATCTTCACGCTAAGCACCAATATATAGTCAACTGTATATCCCCATAACCAGCACACCAGTGTCAACGCTTTGTAAACACAGCGGGTATTATCTAACTATATTCGTATATGAGTATCTATTAATATCTATTAATTACTTCGATAACACATATTACCTTCATATGTCACTTTGAGGATCTATTTATACGATGACGTTGTGGAACGTGAAAGTACCGTTATCATGCTCGAGCGTGCGCCGTGTGTGACAGGGGAGATTGCCATTGGAGATTTGGCTTCTATTTCAGGCCGATATATGTTCTGCCGTGACGTCAGCTGTATTTGACTGTCCGTGAATCTGCCCAGCGAGTCAGACTTGGATCCTAAACCTCGGCTGAACTAACACAAGTGTTGATATTTACCAGAAGCTTTGAGAGTCATGTAGGTGAGAGGGTGCGGTGAAGTCATCCTTCGGACGTCGGTGTCATGGAGACAGACAGTTTCTCTGATGTGTGTCGCCTGGCTCTCCTGGTACTCAACGGAATAGCCATAGTGAGTAGACGTTCCACCATAGTGAGTAGACGTTCCACCACAGTGAGTAGACGTTCCACCATAGTGAGTAGACGTTCTACCATAGTGAGTAGACGTTCTACCATAGTGAGTAGACGTTCTACCATAGTGAGTAGACGTTCTACCATAGTGAGTAGACGTTCCACCACAGTGAGTAGACGTTCCACCATAGTGAGTAGACGTTCTACCATAGTGAGTAGACGTTCCACCATAGTGAGTAGACGTTCTACCATAGTGAGTAGACGTTCCACCATAGTGAGTAGACGTTCTACCATAGTGAGTAGACGTTATATCATAGTGAGTAGACGTTATATCATAGTCAGTAGACGTTATGTCACAGTGAGTAGACGTTATATCATAGTCAGTAAACGTTATACCATAGTCAGTAGACGTCATACCACAGTGAGTAGACGTTATATCACAGTGAGTAGACGTTATATCATAGTGAGTAGACGTTATATCACAGTGAGTAGACGTTATATCATAGTGAGTAGACGTTCCACCATAGTGAGTAGACGTTCTACCATAGTGAGTAGACGTTCCACCATAGTGAGTAGACGTTCTACCATAGTGAGTAGACGTTATATCACAGTGAGTAGACGTTATATCATAGTCAGTAGACGTTATGTCACAGTGAGTAGACGTTATATCATAGTCAGTAAACGTTATACCATAGTCAGTAGACGTCATACCACAGTGAGTAGACGTTATATCACAGTGAGTAGACGTTATATCATAGTGAGTAGACGTTATATCACAGTGAGTAGACGTTATATCATAGTGAGTAGACGTTATATCACAGTGAGTAGACGTTATATCATAGTGAGTAGACGTTATATCACAGTGAGTAGACGTTATGTCACAGTGAGTAGACGTTATATCATAGTCAGTAAACGTTATACCATAGTCAGTAGACGTCATACCACAGTGAGTAGACGTTATATCACAGTGAGTAGACGTTATATCATAGTGAGTAGACGTTATATCACAGTGAGTAGACGTTATATCATAGTGAGTAGACGTTATATCACAGTGAGTAGACGTTATATCATAGTGAGTAGACGTTATATCACAGTGAGTAGACGTTATATCACAGTGCGTAGACGTTCTATCAAAGTGAGTCGACGTTATATCACAGTGAGTAGACGTTATATCATATTGAGTAGACGTTATATCATAGTGAGTAGACGTTATATCATAGTGAGTAGACGTTATATCACAGTGAGTAGACGTTATATCATAGTGAGTAGACGTTATATCACAGTGAGTAGATGTTATATCATAGTGAGTAGACATTCTATCATAGTGAGTAGACGTTATATCATAGTGAGTAGACGTTATATCACAGTGAGTAGACGTTATATAATAGTGAGTAGACGTTATATCATAGTGAGTAGACGTATTACTATAGTGAGAGGACATTATATCATAGTCAGTAAACGTTATATAATAGTCAGTAGACGTTCTACCATAGTGAGTAGACGTTCCACCATAGTGAGTAGATGTTTTATCATAGTGAGTAGACGTTATATCATAGTGAGTAGACGGTATATCATAGTGAGTAGATCAGCTCTGGATGGAGTTGATCAATATCGGTGATGTTGACTTTAGCTGCTACCTGCATGGTATGGACTCAGCAAAGCTCATTGAACAGATTACAGACTATGTGATAAAGATGCTAATGACTTTGCAAGAGTGTGTGTTAAATATGTCAAGCCAATGTTTAAAATGGTGTTCAACTAACTCTCAATATATCAGCATTACCATTCTGCATATTTAATGCAAAATAATATGTTGTTCTCTTAAATGTCCACCTTTTTTTTTTCCTTTTTTTGTACTCTACTTTATGGAGGAATGAAAGGTTATATATATCATAGTGAGTAGGCGTTCCATCATAGTGAGTAGATATTCTAGCATAATGAGCAGATATTCCATCACAGTGAGTAGATCTTCCATCATAGTGAGTAGAGGTTCTACCATAGTGAGTTGACGTTATATTATAGTGTGTAGACGTTCTACCATAGTGAGTAGACATTCCACCATAGTTTGTAGATTTTATATCATAGTTTGTACGCTTTACACCAAAGTGAGTAGATCTTCTTTCATAGTGAGTAGACGTCCCACCATAGTAAGTAGGCGTTCCAACATAGTGAGTAGACGTCCTATCATAGTGAGTAGACGTTATATCGTAGTGAGTAGACGTTCCACCAAAGTGAGTAGACGTTCTAGTGAGTAGACGTTCTGTCATAATGAGTAGATATTCCATCACAGTGAGAAGATCTTCTTTCATAGTGAGTAGACATTCTATCATAGTAAGAAGACGTTATATCATAGTGAGTAGACGTCATATCATAGTGAGTAGACGTTATATCATAGTAAGTAGACGTTATATCATAGTGAGTAGACGTCATATCATAGTGAGTAGACGTTATATCATAGTGAGTAGACGTTATATCATAGTGAGTAGACGTTCCGCCATAGTAAGTAGACGTTCAACCATAGCGAGTAGACATTCTCTCATAATGAGTAGATATTCCATGACAGTGAGTAGATCTTCTTTCATAGTGGGTAGATTTTCGACTATAGTGAATAGACGTTCTACCATAATAAGTAGACGTTCTGTCATAGTAAGAAGGTCTTCAACCATGTCCCCGTCGTTATGGTGGTGGTATATTGCTTAAAAGATTGTGAAAATTCCTCACCAGTTGACCAAGCATAAGAGAGTGAGGACAGGTTCTTCTTCTTGGCGTTCACGAGATTCATGAACCTCCCCATATTTGAGCTCCCTTAAGATCCGGGTTAGAATTATTCTTCAGCAGCCTGTTTTTCGTAATAATTGAATAATGAGAATGGGTGGTTTGGCTCGCTGACAAGGATGATGCATGTCAAATAATCCCAATTGCCTAGATCCTTGCTCGTGGTGCCAATCACTGGATTGTCTTGTCCAGGAACAGTTATCTACATACTTGGTTGATGAATGTCATCGTATCCCAAATGCGTGGATCAATGCTCATGACGTCAGTCACTGGACTCTCTTGTCCAGACTCGATTATTTACAGACATCCGTCATATAGCTGGGTTGATGCCGTGCTGCAGGTGAAGAGCGTCGACTTCATCATCATGGGGTCGTTGATGTCCACCCTGGAGCCTCTCCTGGACTTCTCCATCACGAAGCTGGACGCTGCTGACGTGGCCAGGGCGAGAGAGCTGTACGCGGACACCAGTCTGTTTCTTCTGATCGCTGGACCGGTCACTCTCCTGGTCAGCCTGTTTGGCTTCTTCGGCGCCCGACAGAGTAAACGCATATCCCTGGCCTTGGTAAGTTGGGAAATGGCGTGTAACGTTGACCCCAGGATTATTGTACTTACATAGCGTGTGAAAGATGTATATAGCAGTTGCTGGTAAATTGTATGTTAGTGAGACTTATGAAGAGAGCTTTCATTTGATATGCAACAACAACAACAACAACAACAGCAACAACAACAACAACAACAACACCATATTTCATTATATCGTATAAGTGCTTCGTGAGGAGGCATGGCCTCATTGACCTTCAGGGTCTAATCTGACCTTCCTCCACCACGCCTTTAATGGTAGACTCTTCATATTTCATAAGGGCGGTCGGGTAGCCTAGTGGTTAAAGCGTTCGCTCGTCACGCCGAAGACCCGGGTTCGATTCCCGACATGGGTACAATGTGTGAAGCCCATTTCTGGTGTCCCCCGCCGTGATATTGCTGGAATATTGCTAAAAAGCGGCGTAAAACCATACTCACTCACTCACTCACTCATATTTCATAAAGGGATGGCGTCTGAGTGATAATCACCTCTGTTTGCACGTTACTCCTGGTGTGTGCAGGTTACACTTTAGACTTGCCTGCAACTAAATCATAGTTATTGTACAGTGTATGATAATTACAGTTCTATCTGCTGTGAATCAATGTATTTCAGTATTATTTTATGAGTTGTTGTTTTTCCAAACATTCAGATTTTCAGCATGATGAGTTGCTGAGGACGTAAGCCAGGAGGCGTACAGCTGATCGTGGGGGGAATATTGCCGGCGTCCCCAGATTGCAACAGCTGAGACTTCTCTTGTGTGACTGATGACGTCATTTCTGTTTCAGTACATTCTGCTACAGGTTATCCTTATCATCATCGTCGTTGTTTACAGCATCGTCCGCATGCCGACCCCCTTCCAGGTAGGTCTTACTGTCACACGGTGTTGTAGGTGATGACGTCTGTACTGTCACATGGTGTTGTAGGTGATGACGTCTGTACTGTCACATGGTGTTGTAGGTGATGACGTCTGTACTGTCACACAGTGTTGTAGGTGATGACGTCTGTACTGTCACATGGTGTTGTAGGTGATGACGTGTGTACTGTCAGATGGTGTTGTAGGTGATGACGTCTGTACTGTCACATGGTGTTGTAGGTGATGACGTCTGTACTGTCACACGGTGTTGTAGGTGATGACGTCTGTACTGTCACATGGTGTTGTAGGTGATGACGTCTGTACTGTCACACAGTGTTGTAGGTGATGACGTCTGTACTGTCACATGGTGTTGTAGGTGATGACGTCTGTACTGTCAGATGGTGTTGTAGGTGATGACGTCTGTACTGTCACACGGTGTTGTAGGTGATGACGTCTGTACTGTCACACGGTGTTGAAGGTGATGACGTCTGTACTGTCACACGGTGTTGAAGGTGATGAGGTCTGTACTGTCACACGGTGTTGAAGGTGATGACGTCTGTACTGTCACACGGTGTTGAAGGTGATGAGGTCTGTACTGTCACACGGTGTTGAAGGTGATGACGTCTGTACTGTCAGATGCTGTTGTAGGTGATGACGTCTGTACTGTCACACGGTGTTGTAGGTGATGACGTCTGTATTGTCACATGGTGTTGTAGGTGATGACGTCTGTACTGTCACATGGTGTTGTAGGTGATGACGTCTGTACTGTCAGATGCTGTTGTAGGTGATGACGTCTGTACTGTCACACGGTGTTGTAGGTGATGACGTCTGTACAGTCACACAGTGTTGTAGGTGATGACGTCTGTATTCTTACACGGTGTTGTAGGTGATGACGTCTGTACTGTCACACAGTGTTGTGGGTGATGACGTCTGTACTGTCACACGGTGTTGTAGGTGATGCCATCTGTACTGTCACACGGTGTTGTAGGTGATGACGTCTGTATTGTCACATGGTGTTGTAGGTGATGACGTCTGTATTGTCACATGGTGTTGTAGGTGATGACGTCTGTACTGTCAGATGCTGTTGTAGGTGATGACGTCTGTACTGTCAGACGGTGTTGTAGGTGATGACGTCTGTACTGTCACACGCTGTTGTAGGTGATGCCATCTGTACTGTCACATGGTGTTGTAGGTGATGACGTCTGTACTGTCACATGGTGTTGTAGGTGATGACGTCTGTACTGTCACACAGTGTTGTAGGTGATGACGTCTGTACTGTCACACGGTGTTGTAGGTGATGACGTCTGTACTGTCACACAGTGTTGTAGGTGATGACGTCTGTACTGTCACATGGTGTTGTAGGTGATGACGTCTGTACTGTCACAGGGTGTTGTAGGTGATGACGTCTGTACTGTCACATGGTGTTGTAGGTGATGACGTCTGTACTGTCACACGGTGATGAAGGTGATGACGTCTGTACTGTCACACGGTGATGAAGGTGATGACGTCTGTTCTGTCAGATGCTGTTGTAGGTGATGACGTCTGTACTGTTACACAGTGTTGTAGGTGATGACGTCTGTACTGTTACACAGTGTTGTAGGTGATGACGTCTGTACTGTCACACGGTGTTGTGTGTGATGACGTCTGTACTGTTACACAGTGTTTTAGGTGATACCGTCTGTACTGTCACACATCGTTAATACGGACTTCTGTTACCTGTACTGTCCGGATTCTGGTATTTGACTGTATAAATGTTCATAGGAATGCTCCAACCATTCGTTTATCCGGCTTCAATGTCGCTTTGTTTCCGCAGTAAAATGATTGCACAGTCGTCATACTGGCTACACCAGGCCATAACGGATAGAACATACAATACAATACACTTGTGCAGGTATATATTAGACGAATTCATTCAAAGAACTAAAGTGCAGGTTTTAAAGATGAAATGTAGTCTGCTCACATGGAGGCATTTTGTTTCTTTGGAACAGAACCCGGACAACAAGTGGCAGCAACTCTCCAGCTTCCTGCTCGCCTCCATCATTCTGGTGTGTGCAATACAGGTAAACACGTCACTCCTGGTGTGTGCAATACAGGTAAACACGTCACTCCTGGAGTGTGCAATACAGGTAAACACGTCACTGCTGGTGTGTGCAATACAGGTAAACACGTCACTCCTGGTGTGTGCAATACAGGTAAACACGTCACTGCTGCTGTGTGCAATACAGGTAAACACGTCACTCCTGGTGTGTGCAATACAGGTAAACACGTCACGCCTGGTGTGTGCAGGTCAACACATCACTCCTGGTGTGTGCAATACAGGTAAACACGTCACTCCTGGTGTGTGCAATACAGGTAAACACGTCACTCCTGGTGTGTGCAATACAGGTAAACACGTCACTCCTGGTGTGTGCAATACAGGTAAACACATCACTCCTGGTGTGTGCAATACAGGTAAACACATCACTCCTGGTGTGTGCAATACAGGTAAACACGTCACTCCTGGTGTGTGCAATACAGGTAAACACGTCACTCCTGGTGTGTGCAATACAGGTAAACACGTCACTCCTGGTGTGTGCAATACAGGTAAACACGTCACTGCTGCTGTGTGCAATACAGGTAAACACGTCACTCCTGGTGTGTGCAATACAGGTAAACACGTCACGCCTGGTGTGTGCAGGTCAACACATCACTCCTGGTGTGTGCAATACAGGTAAACACGTCACTCCTGGTGTGTGCAATACAGGTAAACACGTCACTCCTGGTGTGTGCAATACAGGTAAACACATCACGCCTGGTGTGTGCAGGTCAACACATCACTCCTGGTGTGTGCAATACAGGTAAACACGTCACTCCTGGTGTGTGCAATACAGGTAAACACGTCACTCCTGGTGTGTGCAAAACAGGTAAACACATCACTCCTTGTGTGTGCAATACAGGTAAACACGTCACTCCTGGTGTGTGCAATACAGGTAAACACGTCACTGCTGGTGTGTGCAATACAGGTAAACACGTCACTGCTGGTGTGTGCAATACAGGTAAACACGTCACTGCTGGTGTGTGCAATACAGGTAAACACGTCACTGCTGGTGTGTGCAATACAGGTAAACACGTCACTGCTGGTGTGTGCAATACAGGTAAACACGTCACTGCTGGTGTGTGCAGATAAACACGTCACTGCTGGTGTGTGCAGGTAAACACGTCACTGCTGGTGTGTACAGATAAACACGTCAGTCCTGGTGTGTGCAATACAGGTAAACACGTCACTGCTGGTGTGTGCAATACAGGTAAACACGTCACTGCTGGTGTGTGCAATACAGGTAAACACGTCACTCATGGTGTGTGCAACACAGGTAAACACGTCACTGCTGGTGTGTGCAATACAGGTAAACACGTCACTGCTGGTGTGTGCAACACAGGTAAACACGTCACTGCTGGTGTGTGCAATACAGGTAAACACGTCACTGCTGGTGTGTGCAACACAGGTAAACACGTCACTGCTGGTGTGTGCAACACAGGTAAACACGTCACTCCTGGTGTGTGCAATACAGGTAAACACATCACTGCTGGTGTGTGCAGTACATGTAAACACGTCACTGCTGGTGTGTGCAACATAGGTAAACACGTCACTGCTGGTGTGTGCAATACAGGTAAACACGTCACTGCTGGTGTGTGCAATACAGGTAAACACGTCACTGCTGGTGTGTGCAACACAGGTAAACACGTCACTGCTGGTGTGTGCAATACAGGTAAACACGTCACTCCTGGTGTGTGCAGGTAAACACGTCACTGCTGGTGTGTGCAATACAGGTAAACACGTCACTCCTGGTGTGTGCAATACAGGTAAACACGTCACTCATGGTGTGTGCAACACAGGTAAACACGTCACTGCTGGTGTGTGCAATACAGGTAAACACGTCACTCCTGGTGTGTGCAATACAGGTAAACACGTCACTGCTGGTGTGTGCAATACAGGTAAACACGTCACTCCTGGTGTGTGCAGGTAAACACGTCACTGCTGGTGTGTGCAATACAGGTAAACACATCACTCCTGGTGTGTGCAGGTAAACACGTCACTCCTGGTTTGTGCAATACAGGTAAACACGTCACCCCTGGTGTGTGCAATACAGTTAAACACGACACTGCTGGTGTGTGCAATACAGGTAAACACGTCACTGCTGGTGTGTGAAGGTAAACACGTCACTCCTGGTGTGTGCAGGTAAACACGTCACTGCTGGTGTGTGCAGGTAAACACGTCACTGCTGGTGTGTGCAATACAGGTAAACATGACACTGCTGGTGTGTGCAATACAGGTAAACACGTCACTGCTGGTGTGTGCAATACAGGTAAACACGTCACTCCTGGTGTGTGCAATACAGGTAAACACGTCACTGCTGGTGTGTGCAGGTAAACACGTCACTGCTGGTGTGTGCAATACAGGTAAACACGTCACTGCTGGTGTGTGCAATACAGGTAAACACATCACTGCTGGTGTGTGCAATACAGGTAAACACGTCACTGCTGGTGTCCAATACAGGTAAACACTTCACTGCTGGTGTGTGCAATACAGGTAAACATGTCACTGCTGGTGTGTGCAATACAGGTAAACACTTCACTGCTGGTGTGTGCAATACAGGTAAACACGTCACTGCTGGTGTGTGCAGGTAAGCACGTCACTGCTGGTGTGTGCAATACAGGTAAACACGTCACTGCTGGTGTGTGCAGGTAAACACGTCACTCCTGGTGTGTGCAGGTAAACACGTCACTCCTGGTGTGTGCAGGTAAACACGTCACTGCTGGTGTGTGCAGGTAAACACGTCACTGCTGGTGTGTGCAATACAGGTAAACACGTCACTCCTGGTGTCCAATACAGGTAAACACGTCACTGCTGGTGTGTGCAATACAGGTAAACACGTCACTGCTGGTGTGTGCAATACAGGTAAACACGTCACTCCTGGTGTGTGCAGGTAAACACATCACTCCTGGTGTGTGCAATACAGGTAAACACGTCACTGCTGGTGTGTGCAGGTAAACACGTCACTCCTGGTGTGTGCAATACAGGTAAACACGACACTGCTGGTGTGTGCAATACAGGTAAACACGTCACTGCTGGTGTGTGAAGGTAAACACGTCACTGCTGGTGTGTGCAGGTAAACACGTCACTCCTGGTGTGTGCAGGTAAACACGTCACTGCTGGTGTGTGCAATACAGGTAAACACGTCACTGCTGGTGTCCAATACAGGTAAACACGTCACTCCTGGTGTGTGCAGGTAAACACGTCACTCTTAGTGTGTGCAATACAGGTAAACACGTCACTCCTGGTGTGTGCAGGTAAACACGTCACTCCTGGTGTGTGCAGGTAAACACATCACTCCTGGTGTGTGCAGGTAAACACGTCACTGCTGGAGTGTGCAGGTAAACACGTCACTCCTGGTGTGTGCAGGTAAACACGTTACTCCTGGTGTGTGCAGGTAAACACGTCACTCCTGGTGTGTGCAGGTAAACACGTCACTGCTGGTGTGTGCAATACAGGTAAACACGTCACTGCTGGTGTGTGCAATACAGGTAAACACATCACTGCTGGTGTGTGCAACACAGGTAAACACGTCACTGCTGATGTGTACAGGTAAACATGTCACTGCTGGTGTGTGCAATACAGGTAAACACGTCACTCCTGGTGTGTGCAATACAGGTAAACACGTCACTCCTGGTGTGTGCAATACAGGTAAACACGTCACTGCTGGTGTGTGCAGGTAAACACGTCACTCCTGGTGTGTGCAGGTAAACACATCACTCCTGGTGTGTGCAGGTAAACACGTCACTGCTGGAGTGTGCAGGTAAACACGTCACTCCTGGTGTGTGCAGGTAAACACATCACTCCTGGTGTGTGCAGGTAAACACGTCACTGCTGGAGTGTGCAGGTAAACACGTCACTCCTGGTGTGTGCAGGTAAACACGTCACTCCTGGTGTGTGCAGGTAAACACGTCACTCCTGGTGTGTGCAGGTAAACACGTCACTCCTGGTGTGTGCAGGTAAACACTTCACTCCTGGTCTGTGCAATACAGGTAAACACGTCACTCCTGGTGTGTGCAGGTAAACACGTCACTCCTGGTGTGTGCAATACAGGTAAACACTTCACTCCTGGTCTGTGCAATACAGGTAAACACGTCACTCATGGTGTGTGCAGGTAAACACGTCACTCCTGGTGTGTGCAATACAGGTAAACACGTCACTCCTGGTGTGTGCCGGTAAACACGTCACTCCTGGTGTGTGCAGGTAAACACGTCACTCCTGGTGTGTGCAATACAGGTAAACACGTCACTCCTGGTGTGTGAAGGTAAACACGTCACTCCTGGTGTGTGCAGGTAAACACGTCACTCCTGGTGTGTGCAGGTAAACACTTCACTCCTGGTCTGTGCAATACAGGTAAACACGTCACTCCTGGTGTGTGCAGGTAAACACGTCACTCCTGGTCTGTGCAATACAGGTAAACACTTCACTGCTGGTGTCCAATACAGGTTAACACGTCACTCCTGGTGTGTGCAGGTAAACACGTCACTCCTGGTGTGTGCAGGTAAACACGTCACTCCTGGTCTGTGCAATACAGGTAAACACGTCACTCCTGGTGTGTGCAGGTAAACACGTCACTCCTGGTGTGTGCAGGTAAACACGTCACTCCTGGTGTGTGCAGGTAAACACGTCACTCCTGGTGTGTGCAATACAGGTAAACACGTCACTCCTGGTGTGTGCAGGTAAACACGTCACTCCTGGTCTGTGCAATACAGGTAAACACGTCACTGCTGGTGTGTGCAGGTAAACACGTCACTCCTGGTCTGTGCAATACAGGTAAACACGTCACTCCTGGTGTGTGCAGGTAAACACGTCACTCCTGGTCTGTGCAATACAGGTAAACACGTCACTCCTGGTGTGTGCAGGTAAACACGTCACTCCTGGTGTGTGCAATACAGGTAAACACGTCACTGCTGGTGTGTGCAGGTTAACACGTCACTCCTGGTGTGTGCAGGTTAAAACCTCAATCAGTGAGTATCATTTTACGTCGCCTTTAGCAATAATCCAGGAATATCACGGCGGGGACACCAGAAATGGGCTTCACACATTGCAACTATGTCGGGAACCGAACTCGGGTTTTCGGCGTGACGAGTGAACGCTTTAACCACTAGGCTACCCGACCGCCCCTAATGCTCAAATTAACTCATTTGCTTTAACGGTATGTACCGCGAAGGAAATATAGGCTAATATATCTATATAAATGTATGCAAGCTAATACAAGGAAGTTACAATCACTTTTGCAACCTTAAACTCCGCTGAGTGAGTGAGTGAGTGAGTGAGTGAGTGAGTGAGTGAGTGAGTGAAGGAGTGAGTGAGTGAGTGAGTGAGTGAGTGAGTGAGTGAGTGAGTGAGTGAGTGAGTGAGTGAGTGAAGGAGTGAGTGAGTGAGTGAGTGAGTGAGTGAGTGTGTGAGTGAGTGAGTGAGTGAGTGAGTGAGTGAGTGAGTGAGTGAGTGAGTGAGTGAAGGAGTGAAGGAGTGAGTGAGTGAGTGAGTGAGTGAGTGAGTGAGTGAAGGAGTGAGTGAGTGTGTGGCGTTTAACAGTATTTCAAAGCCCGAAGCGATGCAGGCCTCAGACGTTTACCACTTTAGTGAAACCCACGAGCAAGGGGGGTGGTCGGGTAGCCTAGTGGCTAAAGCGTTCGCTCGTCACGACGAAGACCTGGGTTCGATTCCCGAAATGGGTACAATGTGTGAAGCCCATTTCTGGTGTCCCCCGCCGTGATATTTCTGGAATATTGGTAAAAGCAGCGTAAAACCAAACTCATTCACTCACCCACGAGCACGGGTATGGTGCTGACAAGCTTAGAAACGTAACTTGGACGAACCAGGATTCGAACCCACGATCACAGGTTTCTGTCGTGCACAAGGGACGTAACTCTGTACAGAGAATTTCGGTGTCTTAGAAGACAGGGCAGTCCGTGCCCCAGAACTCCGAGGGACAACTGCTAGTTTTGTCGTCGCCAAATGCAGGACAACACAGTTCTAAATATACGGCTAACGCTACTTCTGATACTTTCTTACCTTTTATTCATTTACCTTTCTGTTTAATGTGTGTTTTGTACACGTGGACATATGCCTTTATAATGATGGGATGTGAAGTTGTAAGTCAATCACGCATTGAGTCGAGAACAGTATGTGTTATACATTGATTTGTCTTATTTTTTCATGCAACAGTAATTTGTAGGGATTGTATACTCGCCACCAAAAGAAACGCGAACCATAGAAACATATAGAGAAGTATGTACGTTAAGAGTGAGTGAGTATGGTTTTACGCCGCTTTTAGCAATATTCCAGCAATATCACGGCGGGGGACACCAGAAATGAGCTTCACACATTGTACCCATGTCGGGAATCGAACCCGGGTCTTCGGCGTGACGAGCGAACGCTTTAACCACTAAGCTACCCGACCGCCCTGTACGTTAAGAAGAGATGTTTCCTATGTGTACCACTTAATGGCAAAAGTGACAATCAGTCAAGTGTTACCACTGTGTCTTTATCCTTATCAGGATATGCTGCACGTGATTTCCAACCTTTACACGTTAATCCTGCACGAGACAAATTGTACATCTCGATTCAAGGATCTATGACGTCACATGTGATGCGTCCATGAGCATCGGTTCACACAACATACCAGTATGTTCGTTTGTGCATCAATTCAATCTAATATCGCTTGAATATGAGTAAGTCTTCATATATTAACCAGCATGTGTGATATTCGCGTTTCTTTTGGTGGTGCGCACACCCGTCCTTACAGGCCGTATTGCCGGATACCCCTAGAAGACGCTATCGTTTCAAAACATGATTAAACTGTGTAATGGATTGCTAACACGATGAGCAGATGTCGCACTGATTATACATGTTCCAGGGCATAACCGTCTTCCTGTCCGTTGTGGTCATCTCGTCCCTGCGCGAGCATGAGAAGGTTCACCCAACACCACGTGAGTATGTAGACAATAGCTCGTGGCTTTGTAGCTCGCCAACAGCAGTTTCTTCCTGGTCGTCTATACTAAAGTAAGCAACAGGGGCCGTATTTATCAAACAACTTAAGTCTTAAATAAAACTTAAGTCAGTTAAAAAACTTTACTTAATTTTAGTGAAAAAACTTCAGTCATATTTAACAAAAAACAGACTTAAGTTTTGTCATTTCTTTTACTTAACCGTTAAGACTCACCTTGCCAGACTTAAATCATATATATTTGACTTGAGTCATGGAAAACAAAATGGCTGCCAGACGTAATCCAAGAATATTTAATGAGAGAAGAGATATACTACATTCATTAGATGATAATGAACTGATACAGCGCTACAGCTTTGACAGGAACAGTATTGTTTATATTTGTGATATACTTGAGCAGGAGTTGAGTCCCATTACGCAGCGGAGTTGTGCCGTGTCCTGCGTTACCAAGGTGCTTGTCACTTTGCGCTATCTTGCTACTGGCAAATTTCAAATGTGTAATGGTGATGACCATGGTCTGAGCCAACCCACTATCTCTAGGGTTATCTTCCAAACGCTTGACTCCCTCACAAGTCACCGTATCCTTCGTAGTTGTTTGATAAATACGGCGCCAGGTTTGATGTTTAACGCCGCACTCAGCAAAATTCCAGCTTTTTGACGGCGGTCTGTAAATAATCGAGTCTGGACCAGACAATCCAGTGATTAATATCATGAGCATCGATCCACGCAATTGGAATAAATGACATCAACCAAGTCAGCGAGACTGGCCACCCGATCCCGTTAGTCGCCTTTTACGACAAGCATAGTTACCTTTTACGGCAAACATGGGTTGCTGAAGACCTGTTCTACCCCGGAATTGATAAATACGGACCCAGGTACGGACCCAGGTATTATGTTGAGGGTAGTTATTCATCAACGCGAGCTGCGCGTGCCTTGCTTGTTCTTTTGGGGAAGTAAATACCTCGCCTTGCAAAATGTAGATCAAATCCAATCTATGATCATAAAAACGGAAAATATTCATAAACGAAATATATTGCCACACTTGCTCCAGCTATAATTGATTATTGCGTTACTACCTGACGGTCAGGTTTAAAAAATTCGTACTTTTAAATAATACTTTATGTGCTTAAATTGCCTTTACCATAATCATTGTTAAACGTAGATTCAATACCGCAAGCGGGCCAATCAAAATGTAGAATTGGATAATCAAAAAGGATTAGGCCACGACCATCATAAAGAATGGGCGGAGCTTATGTTGCATAATGGCGCGGAAAGATGTCGCTCATGTCGACTTGTTGTGTACTCAATCTGTGAAGTTTCTGGACGCATTTATTTATAAGAATTGACTTTCATATGTTTTTCTTTTCGTTTGTACGCGGATTTACAATATATTGAAGTTAATTCTTAAACAAGGAATGACTAAGTTCAACGGACCAACAGCGTGTTTGAGGTAATACAAGTCACGTCTGTTGACGCCGGCAATGAAGCGTAGTGACTGCAGCCGAGACACCAGTTGACCAGACCACATCAATAATGCAGAATAATCTGCTTGTTTCCCCCCTCCCCGCTGCTGCTAATCTAATTCACTGCGCAATAGAATATTTTTCAGTTTATAATGATTGTATCTACATCTACGTCACATTTGGGGGTAAGACATTTAGGCAAGAAGTAGGCATCCCCATGGGCGACAATTGTGCTCCCCTTCTTGCGGATCTGTTTCTTCCTGCGTATGAATCGGGATTTCTGTTCGGATTGGCAAAGTCAAAACAAGGTAATTTGGCCACGAAGTTTAACTTAAGCTTCCGGCATATCGGTGATCTTCTATCGTTCAATAACAATCAAATAGCTAATTCCCTTCCACTAATTTACCCACCTGAACTGGAGATAAAGGAGACCAGTGAGACCGCCTCACCTGTTTCATGTTTAGATCTATGCATGGAGATTCAGAGTTACAAAACACACGACTATGACAAGAGGGATGATTTCAACTTTCCAACAGTCAACTTTCACTTCATGTCGAGCAATATTCCAGCAGCTCCAGCCTTTGGTGTTTACATTTCGCAACTTTTGAGATGCGTGCATGCTCTTTCTACCAATATTTTAAAGAGCGTCATACGACTCTTGTTCAGAAGTTGTTTGATCAAGGTGACAACATTCAAGGCCTCAGTAAAGCTGTCAAAACGTTTTATAGTAGACATGCAGAGGACATTTCCAAATTTGACGCATAAGTGACTTAAAAATGATGTCCGATGCAATCCCTATTTTGACTTTACTATATGTTCCCATATTGTTTTCGGGAGAACAGTTGACTTGCCTTTGCATGTGTTGGTGACAGGTGCCACCGGTGGGACAGGACACGCTTACCTTTTCGCGAACACCGGTATTATCACTTTGATAGTGATTCATAACTACATGCTCGTGATATAGTCGGAATTGTACAATCCACGCAATTTACAAATACAAATATTAGCACAAATCACGTGCTTTTATTATTGATATATTTGGATTCTGGTTTCTCGTAGGACATTTTTGCCGGACAAATTACATTGATGAACGTTTTGTATTATCTTATACGTATGTACACTGTGTGACAATGTAATTAAATAATCCTCTCCTTCACCATTGTTGACGCAGTAGGGGGATCAGTGCTGACGTCATAGACCACGCGTCGTTCTTCATTGTTCTTTGCGATGTATGCGTTGCGAGCTCGTATGATTAGTTATGGTGTCTTTAGTTGCCGTATACGGTGTCATATTAGGAGCCCAATATTCTTTACAGCTAACCTAATATGACACCGTATACGGCAACTAAAGACACCATAACGAATTTATTAGGCCGAAAAGTTTACACTTTCTGATATCCATATCGCACGTGTCATGTCAAAATGGAAACTTGACACTTACAACCGTACGTTGACGTTAAGGGTCAAAGGGAGACTACTCTTCAAACCTTAGAGGCCAAACCTTGTTGACAATTTTAATTATCATCTTTTTATCAATAAATTCACGAACGTCTTTGTGTTAAACAGTGTCAAATAAAGAATTTCAGTACCCGAATGTTCATGTGAAATATGTGAGGTGGGTGTTGGAAAATCCAAGATGGCTGTTACTGACGGTATTCTGTCTCATATTAGGTCAGTTACAACCATCTTGGATTTTTACCGACGGTATACGGGCTCCTGTGGGGTTATTAGTTCTTCTCTCTGATTGGTCAATCTCACTTTGAGGCACAATAATATTAGCTATGGTGTCTTTAGTTGCCGTATACGGTGTCATATTTGGCTAGCAGATTGTAAATGTTGTTGTCTGTGTTCACCAGGTGAAGGTAACGTGACAGACAAATCTCAGCGTCCCCCGCCAAGCTTCAGACGGAACAGCTACCGGTAGCCGCCATGAGCTGGGCGCCCACTTCACTTCATCAACAAGTCCACGGAATCAGATATGGCGCATCTTCCCGAGGCATGGGAGTTAACTGACTGTAAAAGTCCAGTTTCCACCCTTGCCGAACAAGGCTGCAATTATGGAGTTGTATTTTGGCTGGACTAACGAGTCTATGCATAGTCCAATCAAAACCGCGTTACGAACTAGACATCCGGTTCTTAAACAACATGGATTTCAACGTGCATATTTCGGTCGACTGCAGGACTTGTAATTGGTGTGTAGCGTAAACTGGGCGACATTCTCATTAAATCAGATCCAATAAGTTCTCGCTGTCGCTTAACAAAGATCTGAGGACATCCCATTACGGGTCACGTTAAACGACCTTTTGCGATCTTTGACCGACCACTGAAACGAATAACAAGAAGTCGATATCAGCCAATGAGAAAGCAGCTTTCTCGAGCTTTAGGGCACTCGTTCTAACCTTTCGACTTCCATTTCAGACTACGCTTGAAAAATATGTTGACACAGTTCTCGATTAAAATTTTGAAAACTGAACAAACGAACACTCCGGAATGTCTAATGTCGTTTACATGTGTATCCCTAGAGATAGACGTTTAACGATTTCGAGGTTGCATGATTAGAAAACACATTCTGACTGTCACTTTCATGATCTGGTAAGCGACGCTTTGATTGGTCGGATGAAAATGTCGTTCTTACGTGACCCGTAATGACATATATTTTCCAAATCTTTAATGAAGGTGCTCACGTGATTTGATGCACTTCGTGGGGTAAGACTCGTGTTATTACAAAGTATATCTTAATCATCGATCAGATCGTCTTGACTTGACCGCCAATTTGTTTGAAGCAAATGCAAGTGATATGAGAGGTGGAATCTAATTATTGGTCAATTGGAGGGAATAGAAGGGACACGAGTCGTAATAGCCACTGTCGGCGCTACGATCGGGCCCAGAAATTCCAGCCTAGTTCGGCAAGGGTGGAAACTGGACTTCAGTTAACTCCCTTGCCTCGGGAAGATGGATATGGCTGGAATGAAATCACGTGTTATTCCCTTTGTGTCAGTATTATGAGTTAATTAAGTATGTTATTAGAAGACTGCACGGGGTTTCCGTGCTGAATGGACACGTGTAGACCACGAGGCCGAATGTGTATCAAATCAAAATACAAAGTACTATTTTCGGTTACATATATTTATTTGTGCGTGACACAGATTTATCCTCTGACCACCAGGAATCTCACTGTCGTTGTGAAGTGCTAACTAGGTCAACTGTGACGTCACATGCTGATTGCATTGTTTCTCTGTTGTGTGTATTCCGAATGTGTATCCAAATTTGACGGATCAGTGACAAAAATAATGTTTGATGCAATTCCTTATTTTAACTAGTGCCATCAATTATGTTCCCGTATTTTTTCAACACATGACTTGCCTTTGCGTGTATTTGTGACAGGCGTCACCGGTGGGGCAGGGTACGCTCACATTTTCGCCCGGTATCATCACTATTGACAGTGATTCATAAACACATGCTCATGATATAGTCAGATTCGTTCCCGGGATTCTGTTTTAGTTGAGATTTCTTATGATTATGGAATTATTTTTGTCGCTTTTATTTATATCTAACTGGGACCGCCTCCGTGGTCTAGTGGTAGAGCGTCCGCCCGGAGAGCGGAAGGTCCGGGGTTCGATCCCAGACCGCGTCATACCAGAAGACGTTAAAAGATGGTACTTGTTGTTACCCTGTCTGGCGCTCGGCATTAAGGGCCTCAAACAAAGGACTGGTCGGCTCGGAGTCAGTAAACTGTGTCTGAGTGGGGTATTCATGTTAAACTGCGGCATGGTATCTCAGTGGGCTAGCACTATAAATCGGCATCAGTCCGAACTAGTACAAGCAGCCACACACACACATGCATGCACGTCGCTATATAAGTGCAATAATCCTGGACGCGACGTTAAACCCAATTTCACCTCACCTCACCTATATCTAACGGGCAAAGGGATAGTTTTAAGCACGTTTGAATACGTTACTGCACGTGCGTGACGTGGCAAATTGTACAGTGAGAACTAGACCTTCACATCATTTCTCGATTCCCTGTTTGGCCTGGGAATGCAGCACGTGTGTATATTATAAATATATATTACTTGACACACTCACTTGAGTGAACGATTGAATATTGTAAACGTCGCAAGCACCAATATCACGGATCGTGTGTTGACAAGACAGACCAGTGATTGATAGCATGAGCACAATATCCTGTACACACTGAAGCAGATAACGCAGTGTGACCACGTGATCCGCACACGTGACCCGCACACCTGCCTGCCTCGGAATACCCAGCGAGACACAGACAACGGAATGACGGATGACACACAAACATGAACACTACCGACGAAATGTAGTTTGGAGATTCTTCCGAAATCTCGACATGAGTCAACACAGTGTCACGACTACCAGCCAGGACACATACGGCTCGAGGGGGCACGGCTGGCCCAGTCGTATAAGGCGCCGCGATTCGCTGTGCAGAGTTGCGTCCCTTGGCCACGCCAGAAACCTATGATTGTGGGTTCGAATCCCGGTTCGCCCCGATTATGTTTCTAGGTTTGTCAGCACCATACCCGTGCTCGTGGGTTTCACCGAAGTGGTAAACGTCTGAGGCCTGCATCACTTCGGGCTTTTCTCCCACATTAAGCTGACATGCCGCGATATAACTGGAATACTGTTAAAAGTGGCGTAAAACCCAACTCACACACTCACTCACATACGGTTCGCTGAATGCCAATATTCGCCATACTTACGCCACTTTTAGCAATATTCCAGCAATATCCCGGCGGGGGACATCAGAAATGGGCTTCGTACCAATGTGGGAAATCAACCCCGGCCTTCGGAGTGACGATCGAACGCTTTCACCACTTGTCTGCCCTACCGCCCATACCCTATCTCTGCTTCACCTGGAGCACGACAGTCGGTTGATTCGAACATAACCACATCAATTGTAGTTATTCTGTAACGAAACACAAATGATGTGAGGTGAAATGCGGTCCAAGATTATTACACTTATATAGCGACGTGCATGCACGTGTGTGTGTGTGTGTGTGGCTGCTTGTACTAGTCCGGACTGATGCCGATTTATAGTGCTAGCCCACTGAGATACCTTACCGCAGTTTAACATGAATACCCCACTCAGACACAGTATACTGTCTCCGAGCCGACCAGTCCTTGTTTTAGCCCCTTAATGCCGAACGCCAGACAAGGCATCAACAAGTACCATCTTTTAACGTCTTTTTGTATGACGTTGATTGTATGACGCGGCCGGCCGGTCGGGTACCCTAGTGGTTAAAGCGTTCATTCGTGACGCCGAAGACCCCCGCCGTGATATTGCTGGAATATTGCTAAAAGCGGCGTAAAACCAAACTCGCTCACTGTATGACGCGGCCGGGAATAGAACCCTGGACCTACCGCTCTCTGGGCGGGCGCTCTACCACTAGACCACGGAGGCGGTCAAAACACAAGTGACGCTGACACGCACATTCTGGAAATGAAACATTTTCTCTCACCCTAACTAAAATAGTGAATATAGTACACTGGGTAATCGAGGGTGCAAAAAGCCCACAAAAAACGACAACGTGATATTGAAATCAAACAGTTTATTTCATCACCTCCCGACCTAATATAGGATATATAGTACCCTGGATGATCGAGGATGGAGGAAACACAAATAACAGTAACATGATATTGAAATGAAGCAGCTTCTTTCCCAATCACCCTAAGAAAAAAGCACTCGACTATCAGAACTGTGGGAATGGAGAACCGATATGTAACTGTTGACCTGGACATTAGTTTCAGTTTCATGTTGTTTAACGCCGCACTCATCAATATTCAAGCCATAAGACGACGGTCTGTAAATATTCGAGTCTGGACCAGACAATCCAGTGATTGATATCATCAGCATCGATCCGCGCAATCGGGATACGATGATGTTCATCAACCAAGTCAGCGAGCTTGACCACCCGATCCCGTTAGTCGCCTTTTACGACAAGCATGGGTTGCCCCCGAGATACTGTTATATTCTACCCCGGATCTTTACGGGCCGTTTGGTAATCAAGATATGTTCAGTTGATTGAATTACGTTCCCCCTTTATCAGATATATATCAGAAGCGTTTTGCTTGTTTTAATTGGGACATTATCAACTGATGTACGAATGTGTGAATATTTGCATTGGTGCATCGCGTTTCTCATGATTGAAAATAAATAAATAAATAGATTGAAGTTAAAAGGTTAATGTTCTGAAAATACATTATAATGATAGAGTGACCAGTATTTTTGTGATGGAAGAAAGACGTTAAGGGAAAATCTGCGATGATCGAGTGGCTGTGGAGGTTCATATATATTCCACAAGTCCAATAGCATAGTCAGAGTAATATTAATCTGAATAAATATATATTACTTTACAAACATACTTGAATGTTATTTATATTAAGAATACATACTGTTTTACTCACATTATGAATGAAAAAAAAAGTATAAATAGATTTCAACGTAAGATACTAATTAAAACAAACTGAAGCGGCCCTTTCGCTAGAATTGGGCGGTGCCAATGTCCAAAATAGCACGTGAACATCACATCTCGCACGTGGTGTGAAAGTGAAAAAAACATGGCCGCTGCTTTGCGAATGTAATGTCAGACACATTGAAAAACGAGGTAATTATGAAACCCTTTCATTGTTTTGGCCACTGGATGAGTTTTTAATGACCCTTGAACCCTTGTTTCTTGATTTACCGTTAAAGTGACAGATGACATTGCTTAAATGGGGAGTTTAGTGATGATTGATCAAACTACCGACACTCGCAGACAACTGACGGAAAGAGTTGCTTTCGTTTCCCCCGCCTGTTTTTTTTCGTTATAAACCTGTTGAGTGCGTATGGAATATAATTAAAAAAAACAGGTGGGAGGAACAAAAGGAACTCTTACGGAAGATTTTACCGAGACAATAGCAATAGTGTGTAGTCTCTAGGGCTGGGACGAGTCCAAATATACTACCCGGGTACCCACCCCCCTATTACCCGACACTACCCGGGTTCCCACTGTAGGTCTCAGGAGATGTCTCAAAATGTCTGATTGGGAACATTTTTAGCATAGCCCTGGCAAAACGTATTTAGATACATGTATTAAACAGTCTGGTCATTCATACACTGAAATTGAATCAAGTTATATCTTTATTCAACCATATGAAAAATCAGAAGGAATGGGTGCATAGTCAGAAAGAAATGCGAACATTAGTGACTTGTAGTCTAACCATAGAGTTCTAGGTAATTTTTGTCTATAAACAATACATCACGTGACTAACCACGGGTCCGGGGAGTCCTGTGGGTACCCGAGTTACCCGTCCCAGCCCTATAGTCTTCCTGGGCCGGAGGGGGCTCCCCCGCCTCCTATATGAACTGTCTGTGTCATCTTACGGCGCGAACCGTAGCTCATGAAGTCAACCATCCACAGGTGTGACTGGAGCTGTTTACATACATCCACAAAGCCACACGTTACTCGTCTATTGCTTCCTGGTCTCATCAACTTTACAAATATATTGGTTGTGATAATTTTTGGAATATGGGACTTAGGGGAATTCAATGGATACACCTTCATTTTAAAAACAATAATTTCATCACCGCTTCTGTTAGATACGACATTATGTAATAAGATGACGCAGTTTTCTTATTTTGTTAATTATTCATCGACCCGTGAAGGTCCGGGGTAGAATAGGTCTTAAGCAACCCATGCTTGTCGTAGAAGGCGACTATGCTTGTCTTAAGAGGTGACTGTCGGGATCGGGTGGTCAGGCTCGCTGACTTGGTTGATGCTTGTCATTGTATCCCAATTGCATGGATCAATGCTCATGATGTCATGATGTCATCAATCCGACTTAAATCTATGATTATGACCTATATTAATCTACTGCTTGCCACATCGCTACATACAAGTTAACTTAACTGACGACAACAACTGTTTTAGATATGAATAGACAAAAATTGGAAATGTTGTTTACAAACTCGTGTTTGCAAGACCAATGCCTAACATAGTTAATTAGTAGATAAACAAACTGTGTTTTCAATGTTGGTTTTTGGTTGGTTGGTTTGTTGTTTAACGCCGCACTCAGCAATATTCCAGCTACAGTCAAGTCACATTAATCAGACATTGTTGGTTGCACATGATTGTGTCGGATTAACGAGTATGTCGGATGAACGAAATTAATTGATTTGTGATCGAAAATCGGAGGTCTTCACGATAGATAATAACCGTGTGTACCTTGTAATAAAATCGTTAAAAACGAAATATTAATAGTGTTATGTTGTTTATTCATTCATTCCTTAATTTATAATTAATGACGGTGCAAAAATAATAATAATTTTCCCATTTATACATAACAATAGAGACATTACTCACTGAATATATCACATGAACGACACACGTTTCCTCGTGTAAATGCAAGTGCTACTGTCTTAACAACTTGCTTCATCTACTTAAAATAGTCTGTCAGTGTTTTCTGTTTCTAACATTTTGAAGGCACATTTCTCAAAGTCCCCTGCCCGCTTGACGTCTAGGGCTTGTGGTTGCAAGGTGTAATTCATTTGCTGTTTCTTATAATAAAGCTTGAAATTCTTTATGATCCCGGCATCTAGTGGCTGAATGTGCGATGTGGTGTTTGGTGGCAAAAAGTGACATTTCACATTAGTTATGTCGACAGTAGCATGGGATGGGGCATTGTCCAACAGCAATACCACGTGGCGTCGCTCCAATCGCATTTGCCGATCCAAGATCAGTAGCCAGGCTTTGAATATTAATGAAGTCATCCATGCTTTCTTGTTTACATACCAGTCGACCATGGTGAGTCGACCATGTTTTATATACCTGTTCGTATTTTAAACTGGCTTCATGCACATTTATCTGGCTTCAATTTGTAAACTACATTTGTATAGCTTTGTACATACAGGTTTGAATAGCTTTTCCTGTTAATTGTTAAGTTAATCTCTGCAGCCAGTGTGTGTCAAAACACGGGGTAGTGTACTCGCGGGCAGATGACCACGGAGTACGCTGACCACTGTGTCGGAATAACGAGACTAATTAATGAGTGATTTCGGTAATTCGTTGCAAATTAGGTGTGTCGGAGTCGGAGTGCGAGAATGTCGGATTAACGCGACTAAATAGCACTGAATCAATCGGTTCCCATCATTTGTGTCGGATAAAGCCGAGTGTTGGATTAACGAGTGTCGGATTAACGAGACTTGACTGTATATGATGGCAGTCTGTAAAAAATCGAGTCTGGACCAGACAATCCAGTGATTGACATCATGCGCATCGATCCACGCAATTGGGACCAATGACATGCATCAACCAAGTCAGCGAGCCTGACCACCCGATCCCGTTAGTCACCTTTTACGACAAGCATAGTCGCCTTTTACGGCAAGCATGGGTTACTGAAGACCTATTCTACCTCGGATCTTCACGGGTCTTCAATGTAGATACCAGGATATTTTACCGTGCTAAATTGAATTTGGAACTGAACGCGCAAATATATTGAGTGAAGTGGCATGGATTGAATCCAGTGTTTTGAGTGGGTTGTCTCAGAATTTACGGAATCACAGCACAGCAACCTTTGCACAAAATATGGCGATCTATGTGCTCAAGTAGTTTGTTAGCACCATAATACTTGACACACACTTATGACAGGCATTGAGAGCTAATAAGCACAGCAACTTTGTAAGCTGACATGAGGTGGGCACCCCTTAAGTAAGAAGGTTGTGCCAAGAGTCGAGACATGACCCTACATCATGGCTGAGGACACCACCTTCATAAATCCTATTCACAGACAGACGCCCAATTGTCTAAGGCGCCGCATTAGCTGTGCAGAGTTGCGTCCCTTGGACTCGCCAGAAACCTATGATTGTGGGTTCAAATCCAGGTTTGCCCCGATTATGTTTCTAGGTTTATCAGCACCATAGCCGGGCTCGTGGGTTTCACCGAAGTGGTAAACGTCTCAGACCTGCATGACTTCGGGCTTAACCCCATGTTAAGCTGACACGCCGCGATATAACTCGAATACTGTTCAGAGCGAAGTTAAACCAAAAATCACTCACACATAAATCCTACTCAGACTGGTGGCCAATTACCACTCATGTTTTTCTGAGATTGAAAAGAAATAATTTGCCGGTGGCTTCTGATTAAGAAGTTGATATTGTTGTACTCCCTGATAGTTTTCCTATCTTTACACGTACCTGTCATAAGTTTATCACCACCACGTGAGGTAATAACAGACCAGTAACCTGTTTACTTCATGTTTCGACCCGTGAAGATACGGGCTAGAATAAGTCTTCAGCAAACCATGCTTGCTGTAATAGGCGACTATCCTTGTCGTGAAAGGCGACAAACAGGATCGGGTAGTCAGGCTCGCTGACTTGGTTGAAGCATGTCATCGATCCCAATTGCGTGGATCAATGTTCATGATGTTAATCACTGGCTTGTCTGGTCTATACACGATGATTTACAGACTGCCGTCATAAAGCTGGAATATTGCTGAGTGTAGCGTAAAACAACAAACCAAACCAAAAAAAACTCTTCATGTTTCAACAGTATTGGACTGACACGTTGACACAGTGCGCATGCGTTTGATTTCTATGGACTGTTTCTGTTGGTGTTTCTTCTAACAGTAGGGTAGGTTGGGTAGCCTAGTGGTTAAAGTGTTAGCCCATCACGCCGAAGACCTGGGTTCAATTCCTGACATGGGTACAATGTGTGAAGCCCATTTCTTGTGTCCCTCACTGTGATATTGCTGGAATATTGCTAAGAGTGGCGTAAAGCCATACTCACTCACTCACTCACTCACTCACAGTTCTGAATCCCAGTTCCATGGTACTGTTTTGATAGCTCAATAACTGGGTCTGGCAAAAAAAGATCGACATTAAGAATTATCTTTGAAGGGAAGAAATATTAATGATTAGCGATATGAAAGTTATGTCATCAAGAGTACCTTTCATAAATTGTAATAGGATACAAAGGTCATGATACATAGGTCATGATACATAGGTCATGATACACAGGTCACGATACATAGGTCACGATACACAGGTCACGATACATAGGTCACGATACATAGGTAACGTTACATAGGATACATAGGTCATGATACATAGGTCATGATACACAGGTCACAACACATAGGCCATGATATATAGGTCGCAATACATAGGTCACGATACATAGGTCACAATACACAGGTCACGATACACAGGTCACGATACATAGGTCACGATACATAGGTCACAATACACAGGTCACGATACATAGGTCAGGATACACAGGTCACGATACACAGGTCACAATACATAGGTCAAGATACATAGGTAACGATACATAGGATACATAGGTCATGATACACAGGTCAGGACACATAGGTCATGATACATAAGTCGCAATACATAGGTCACAATACACAGGTCACGATACACAGGTCACGATACATAGGTCACGATACATAGGTCAAAATACATAGGTCACGTTACACAGGTCACGATACATAGGTCACGACACATAGGTCACGATACATAGGTCACGATACATAGGATACATAGGTCACGATACATAGGTCACAATACATAGGATACATAGGTCATGATACATAGGTCACGATACACAGGTCACGACACATAGGTCACGATACATAGGTCACGATACACTGTTCAATACACACAGGTCACGATACATAGGTCACGATACATAGGTCATGATACACTGGTCACGACACACAGGTCACGATACACAGGTCACGGTACATAGGTCACAATACATAGGATACATAGGTCACGATACACTGGTCACGACACACAGGTCACGATACACAGGTCACGGTACATAGGTCACGATACATAGGTAACAATACGATAAGCATATGCACTTCAAATCATATGGAAACTTCTTGAATAGAAGTTGTTTAAGATTCATAGTGTTAAAAAAAGATTTATTGAGTATTAGTATGCGCTTTAAAGAAACAACACATCGTATCCCTTCAGCGAATTCAGGTGACTAAACAGGTATGACAAACTTGGTCAATAAAAGTATGAAAATTGATATGAAACATCACTAGACATGATGATTTACCATTTAAAATGTATTTCCTGCTTTCCAAGGCATTGTTGTATATGCATTGTGTAGAGATTAAGATTACCATGTGTATTTTCTCGTATACTAAGCCGGAAATAGCAATCAGCTGTGCACACATTTCCTCCCAATCTACTGGTGATTCAGTTAAAAAGTACCCAATGATACAACTTCAAAAAAAATTGATGCAGTCATCGGAAGAAATTGTATCTGAAATTATTTTTTTATCAGGAATAATATATTCCAATATCGTGTTATTTTAGTTGCAGTTTCCACCATATATACTTAAAATTATAAGAACCATAAGCATAGCACTTTGGTACAGATGGTAATCTGACTGGTTGCTGTAAATAGCAGTGAGTTGTGCGATCCACCGATCTCTTCGCGTACGATTTCGCCGAAATTATTGTCAACATTATTATAATTATTGAATGAAATTTTGAATATAATTATAAATAGTATATAAATACAAATGGCTTTAAATTGTATTTGAGTCCTTTTTCTATTCATGAAGTATATTGGATATATAAAAAACAAAACAAACCATGCTTGCCGTAAGAGGCGAGCATGCTTGTCATAAGAGGCGACTATGCTTGTCCTAAGAGGCGACAAATAGGGTCGGGGGGTCAGGCTTGCTGATTGGCTGATGCATGTCATTGAATCCCAATTGTGTAGATCGATGCTCTTGATGTCAATCACTTGCTTGTCTGGTCCAGACTCGATTATTGAGACCACCGGCATATTGCTGGAATATTGCTGAGTGCAGCGTTAATCAACAAACAAACAAATGACAGACCTACATGATGCTCGTGGGCGGCCGCATCCTGAACAATTTTTGTTTGTGTGTTTCCAGGCATGATGTTGGTGATTTCGCTATTAACTTGACTTTTGACATAAACACAAAAACCAAGCAGTATTGTCAAACTGACCCGGTATGCATCAGACTTGAACATGTATCTGCTGTTTGATCAAAGGTATCACGAAGGATATTGTTTTTAAATATAACTTTGCATAAATGACTGAATTGTGAATATATTAACTCGGCCTCGTCGCTATATGGCTGAAATAATGCTGATGCGACGATAAATTTTAACTCACTCACTCACCCCATGCACAAAGCTTATCTGGCAACAAACCAAAGATCGAGTTGCTGTTGTGGTTATTTTTATTTTAGATTCATAGAGTTTAAGCAGCAACTAAAACAACAGCATATTAGAATATTTTGTTCCCATTAGGGCTGCAAGGATACAGGAAGGTCACGATACGATACGTATCTCGATACTCAATGATAAAAGAAAAAAACAGATAACAGTACTCCAGTACTCCCGCATTTATTAAGTTTCAAGACTTAAAGCATGTCAAGATTGGACCTTTCATGATTTTGGAACAGTCAGAATTATTTTATAATGACAAGACTACTGAAGTTGTTAAGCTGCAAAGTGGAACTTTCTCTAACTTTCCTTCAAAACAATTCAAAAACCAAAAACCAGAAAATAATCGATGTACTGTACCAGTGATACAACTTCAAAGAATTTTGATGAAATGGTCGAAGAAATTGTATCTGAAATTATTGTTTTATCAGGAATAATATATTCCAATATTGTGTTACTTTTTTTGCAGCTTTTACTATATATATATATATATATATATATATATATATATATATATATATATATATTGACCCATGAAGATTCCGGGGTAGAATAGGTCTTCAGTAACTCGTGCTTGCCGTAAAAGGTGACTATCCTTGTCGTAAAAGGCGACTAACGGGATCGGGTGGTCAGGCTCGCTGACTTGGTTGACGCATGTCATAGATCCCAATTGCGTGGATCGATGCTCATGATATTAATCACTGGATTGTCTGGTCCAGACTCGATTATTTACAGACCGCCGTCATATAGCTGGAGTGCGGCGTTGAACAAAAAAACAACAACTATATATATATAAAAAATTATAAGAACCACAGGCGTAGCAATTTGGTACTGGTGATTGCTGATGCAGGATATTTCTACGTATGGAACAATTTGACCAGTCACAGTAGGGACTTCCCGCGCTTCATGTATTTTGATTGCAAAAAGGTTGTGTTGACATATATTGGCCAAATTGCCACAAATATGACTTAATGAGACAAAGAATGGCATTTATAATATATGTATCCATTCTCTAGCAACTAAAGTTCGTTTCAAGGCATCAATAGCGGTAATCTGACCGTGGTTGCTGTAAATAAAGGCGAGTTGTACGATCAACCGATCTCTTCACATGATTTCACCTATATTATTGAAAACAATCTTAAATGAAATTTTGAATAAAATTGATAAAATATATCCAGATAAGTCGAGATATACAATGAACACATTTTGATAACCAGATGGTATAATAATGGTATTGAATTGCGTACTTCAATTCGGATTTGTTGACTGGTATTTCCGGTGTAATGTGCTTGCGGTGATCAGCTGATAATGTTTTTTGAGATTGTCATTTTAAAACCTGAAGTTATTAAAAATGTAAGTATGTTTTGGGAGCCATGCGGCACCAAGTTAGCAGTTTATTGAAGAGCACAATAGCAAGGAAACACTGTACTTGAGATTCACATTCCGTATCGTGGCGTATTGATAAATGGGCCCACGTTTATCGTATCGTGGGTCAAGTATCGCGATGCATCGGAATATCGGTGTATTGTTTCACCCTTAGTTCCCATTCAGATTAAATTTCTGTCTTACAACTTTGTAAATGAACACCTTTGGAGTTGCAGTACAATCTAAATCCTTGTGGGTTCCCAGAGTCCTATGCTGGTCGTATACAATACAAAGCCCTTATGCTGGCAAAAGGCGCAGCAACAATTGTCTGGTTCGATTGGGTGGTGTCCTGAGAGGTGTCTAATTGGGTTTGGTCGTATGACTTGGTGTCATGACAAGTATCTAATTGGGTTTGGTGGTCAGAGTGGTGTTGTAAGATGTGTCTGATTGGGTTTGGTGGTCAGGGTGGTGTCGTGACAGGTGTCTAATTGGGTTTGGTTGTATTACTTGGTGTCGTGACAGGTGTCTGATTGGATTTGGTGGTCAGAGTGGTGTTGTAAGAAGTGTCTGATTGGGTTTGGTGGTCAGAGTGGTTTTGTAAGAAGTGTCTGATTGGGTTTGGTGGTCAGAGTGGTGTTGTAAGAAGTGTCTGATTGGGTTTGGTCGTATGACTTGATGTTGTAAGAGGTGTCTGATTGGATTGTGTGGTCAGGGTGGTGTGGTAAGAGGTGTCTGATTGGGTTTGGTGGTCTGGAGGGTGTCTTGAAAGGTGTCTGATTGGGTTTGGTGGTCAGGGTGGTGTCATGAAAGGTGTCTGATTGGGTTTGGTGGTCAGAGTGGTGTCATGAAAGGTGTCTGATTGGGTTTGGTGGTCAGAGTGGTGTGGTGAAAGGTGTCTGATTGGGTTTGGTGGTCAGAGTGGTGTGGTGAAAGGTGTCTGATTGGGTTTGGTGGTCAGAGTGGTGTGGTGAAAGGTGTCTGATTGGGTTTGGTGGTCAGAGTGGTGTCATGAAAGGTGTCTGATTGGGTTTGGTGGTCAGAGTGGTGTCGTGAAAGGTGTCTGATTGGGTTTGGTGGTCAGAGTGGTGTCATGAAAGGTGTCTGATTGGGTTTGGTGGTCAGAGTGGTGTGGTGAAAGGTGTCTGATTGGGTTTGGTGGTCAGGGTGGTGTCGTGAAAGGTGTCTGATTGGGTTTGGTGGTCAGAGTGGTGTCATGAAAGGTGTCTGATTGGGTTTGGTGGTCAGAGTGGTGTGGTGAAAGGTGTCTGATTGGGTTTGGTGGTCAGAGTGGTGTCATGAAAGGTGTCTGATTGGGTTTGGTGGTCAGAGTGGTGTCATGAAAGGTGTCTGATTGGGTTTGGTGGTCAGAGTGGTGTCATGAAAGGTGTCTGATTGGGTTTGGTGGTCAGAGTGGTGTGGTGAAAGGTGTCTGATTGGGTTTGGTGGTCAGAGTGGTGTCATGAAAGGTGTCTGATTGGGTTTGGTGGTCAGAGTGGTGTCATGAAAGGTGTCTGATTGGGTTTGGTGGTCAGGGTGGTGTCATGAAAGGTGTCTGATTGGGTTTGGTGGTCAGAGTGGTGTCGTGCAAGGTGTCTGATTGGGTTTGGTGGTCAGAGTGGTGTCTTGAAAGGTGTCTGATTGGGTTTGGTGGTCAGAGTGGTGTGGTGAAAGGTGTCTGATTGGGTTTGGTGGTCAGAGTGGTGTCATGAAAGGTGTCTGATTGGGTTTGGTGGTCAGAGTGGTGTCTTGAAAGGTGTCTGATTGGGTTTGGTGGTCAAAGTGGTGTCTTGAAAGGTTTCTGATTGGGTTTGGTGGTCAGAGTGGTGTGGTGAAAGGTGTCTGATTGGGTTTGGTGGTCAGGGTGGTGTCATGAAAGGTGTCTGATTGGGTTTGGTGGTCAGGGTGGTGTCATGAAAGGTGTCTGATTGGGTTTGGTGGTCAGAGTGGTGTCGTGCAAGGTGTCTGATTGGGTTTGGTGGTCAGAGTGGTGTCTTGAAAGGTGTCTGATTGGGTTTGGTGGTCAGAGTGGTGTGGTGAAAGGTGTCTGATTGGGTTTGGTGGTCAGAGTGGTGTCATGAAAGGTGTCTGATTGGGTTTGGTGGTCAGAGTGGTGTGGTGAAAGGTGTCTGATTGGGTTTGGTGGTCAGAGTGGGGTCATGAAAGGTGTCTTATTGGGTTTGGTGGTCAGAGTGGTGTGGTGAAAGGTGTCTGATTGGGTTTGGTGGTCAGAGTGGTGTCATGAAAGGTGTCTGATTGGGTTTGGTGGTCAGAGTGGTGTCTTGAAAGGTGTCTGATTGGGTTTGGTGGTCAAAGTGGTGTCTTGAAAGGTTTCTGATTGGGTTTGGTGGTCAGAGTGGTGTGGTGAAAGGTGTCTGATTGGGTTTGGTGGTCAGGGTGGTGTCATGAAAGGTGTCTGATTGGGTTTGGTGGTCAGAGTGGTGTCGTGAAAGGTGTCTGATTGGGTTTGGTGGTCAGAGTGGTGTCGTGAAAGGTGTCTGATTGGGTTTAGTGGTCAGAGTGGTGTCGTGAAAGGTGTCTGATTGGGTTTGGTGGTCAGAGTGGTGTCGTGAAAGGTGTCTGATTGGGTTTAGTGGTCAGGTTGGTGTCGTGAAAGGTGTCTGGGTTTGGAGGTCAGAGTGGTGTCGTGAAAGGTGTCTGATTGGGTTTGGTGGTCAGAGTGGTGTCGTGAAAGGTGTCTGATTGGGTTTAGTGGTCAGGTTGGTGTCATGAAAGGTGTCTGGGTTTGGAGGTCAGAGTGGTGTCGTGAAAGGTGTCTGATTGGGTTTGGTGGTCAGAGTGGTGTCATGAAAGGTGTCTGATTGGGTTTGGTGGTCAGAGTGGTGTCATGAAAGGTGTCTGATTGGGTTTGGTGGTCAGAGTGGTGTGGTGAAAGGTGTCTGATTGGGTTTGGTGGTCAGGGTGGTGTCGTGAAAGGTGTCTGATTGGGTTTGGTGGTCAGAGTGGTGTCATGAAAGGTGTCTGATTGGGTTTGGTGGTCAGAGTGGTGTCATGAAAGGTGTCTGATTGGGTTTGGTGGTCAGAGTGGTGTGGTGAAAGGTGTCTGATTGGGATTGGTGGTCAGGGTGGTGTCGTGAAAGGTGTCTGATTGGGTTTGGTGGTCAGAGTGGTGTCGTGAAAGGTGTCTGATTGGGTTTGGTGGTCAGGGTGGTGTCGTGAAAGGTGTCTGATTGGGTTTGGTGGTCAGGGTGGTGTCATGAAAGGTGTCTGATTGGGTTTGGTGGTCAGAGTGGTGTGGTGAAAGGTGTCTGATTGGGTTAGGAGGTCAGGGTGGTGTGGTGAGAGGTGTCTGGGTTTGGAGGTCAGGGTGGTGTCATGAAAGGTGTCTGATTGGGTTAGATGGTCAGGGTGGTGTCGTGAAAGGTGTCTGATTGGGTTTGGTGGTCAGAGTGGTGTGGTGAAAGGTGTCTGATTGGGTTAGATGGTCAGGCTTTGTGTGGTAAGAGGTGTCTGAATGAACTGGGTCTTGTCAAGGCTTGGTGACTCAACATCGTTCCCCAAAGGCGTTAACCATTGCTCATAATATCAACCACTTGTCTGGTCCAGACTTGATTATTTTCAGGCTGCTGTGATATAGCGGGAATCTTGCAGATAAACACACAACCTGGGTGAACAGCGCTACAGATTTTTTATGGCCTGATAAATTGTGGCAATGAACAGAGAACTGCAATATTTTAAATGCTAAAAATTTTTTTGAGATATTTACATAGTTTGCGAATATATTATACCAGAATGCATTGAGTTGCCATTTTGGTTCAATTTCTTAAAACAAATTGACGAATCTCAGAACAGTTTGAACATGTGATATGTTATCCCAGACTAGATGTTTGTTGTGTAAAGCTGTTCGCTCGTCATGATGAAAACCCGGGTTCGATTTCCGAGGTGGGTACAATGTGTGAAGCCAATTTCTGGTGTCCCCCTGCCGTGATATTGCTGGAATATTGCTAAAAGCGGCGTAAAACCAAACTCACTCACTCACTTGTGTGAAGCTGTAATGAGGGATGTGTTGTTACCATGGAGACTAGATATATTTAAGCTACAGCTGCGAAACTAGGTATTGTTTTCATATATTAAAACTATGAGCCTAAATTATTATGTTTAGTGTAGTTTAGTTTTGTTTTGATTGTTTTACGCCGCACTCAGCAATATTCCAGCTATATGACGGCGGTATGTAAATAATCGAGTCTTGACCAGACAATCCAGTGACTGACATCATGCACTTTGATCCACGCAATTGGGATAAGTTGACATGCATCAACCAAGTCAGCCTGACCACCCGATCCCGTTAGTCGCCTCTTACAACAAGCAAAGTCACAAACTCCTTTTTTTAAATACATCAAGCAAAAATGTATTATTGTGCCTGACAATCTTTTTTTGAATACATAAAGCAACAATGTATCATTGTGCCTGACATTCTTTTTTTCAAATACATCAAGCAACAATGTATTAATGTGCCTGACAATCTCTTTTTTTAAATACATCAAGCAACAATGTATCAATGTGTCTGACAATCTCTTTTTGTCTCAACAGTCTATAGCACATTTTTTCAAGATCAAAATCAATTACATGACCTCTGTTACTTTCAGATGTGAAGACGTGGTGGCACAGAATGTTGATCCAAGAGTCAATCCAATGTGAAACACTTGATCCAAGAGTCAATCCAATGTGAAACACTTGATCCAAGAATCAATCCAATGAGAAACACTTGATCCAAGAGTCAATCCAATGTGAAACACTTGATCCAAGAGTCAATCCAATGAGAAACACTTGATCCAAGGGTCAATCCAATGTGAAACACTTGATCCAAGAGTCAATCCAATGTGAAACACTTGATCCAAGAGTCAATCCAATGTGAAACACTAGATCACCTGAGAGTGAGAGAGTTGATCGCCCAATACTAAGAGTTGACCTGTGGCACTATGTTGCGCCATGTGAATTGATCTGAGAGTTGATCCAATGTGACACATTGGCTCACATGAGAGTAAGAATTGAACCAAGAGTTGATGACACAAGATTAGGAGTTAACAGCTAGACTGTGTGTTGATCAGTGAGAGCTGATCTGAGAGTTGGTCCATGTAACTCTTTATCCAAGAGTTGATCCATTTGACAGTTGATCTGAGAGTTGATCCATTTGACAGTTGATCTGAGAGTTCATCTATTTGACAGTTGATCTGAGAGTTGAACTTTGTGAAAGAGTTGGTCTCGGAGTTCTTCCCCTAAGACTTCGAGACATGGCCCGTCTGAAGTGCCAGGAGTGTGGGCGGGCGTTCAAGTACCACCACCAGCTGCGGAAGCACCGCCGGGGCCACAGCATGATGAACAGGACCACCTACAGATGTAAAATATGCAACAAGGTCTTCAGCTTCCTCTTCAAACTGCGGGAACATCTAGGCCGTCATTTCAACTGCAAGTCCGGCGAGAACATGTACATTGATGACCTGGCTATTGGAGTGACCATCGAGCCAGTCAAGGAGACGGCATATGATTGGACAGCTTCACGGTGTGCATCGCTGCCCAATGTAGGAGGAGCTAGAGAAATTTCGGAAGGTGAACCCTGCCACTGTGTCCCGGCTGAGGACTGTGTGACTGTGTGCAATCCACGCCATATGTACAGCTGCTCAGGGTGTCCCCGCCATGCTGCTGTCCGACCTCCGTGTCAGACCTGCCCTTGCCACCATCACACATCTTGTTGCTCCACCTTCCCGCCCCAGCCTGGCCTGACCTTCCCCAGATACAGCTCAACCAGACTCGTCAACCCACAGCTGGTCCTCCACGTGGACACCATGCAGGACTCCACGCTTGCCCTGCCCCCAGGTCAGCTTGCCCTCCCCCCAAGTCAGCACTGTGTACTGCAGGATAACCCTTGTCACTGCCACTTACCAGGGGAACCTGGTCAGAGGTCCTGTCTCAAGCAGGAACTGTCCGGATCTGTACTCGGACACAAGCTGAGCTGCTCCAACTATCGTTGCTGTGTCACCACCAAGGCCATGGGCAATGAGGACCGGTACAGAGATCATGCTGCTACTGCTGCTGCTGCTGCTCCAGATGATGATGATGATGATGATGACGACCTTGAGGAAGGTCAGTCTGATTCTGACAACACCTCACTGCATCCACAAAGCAAGATCCGTGTTCTAGAGGACCCAGGACAGAAGGCGGATTCAGAAACAAATGTGAGAAATATGTCCAACTATACTGTAAGTGCTCCACCTGTTACTAAGAATGTGTTAGAGATGTCAGCTTGTGGTAAGACATCACAAACTGAAAGAAAAGAGTACATGAACAAGTCTCACAGAGAGGAGCAAACTTCAGACAAAGACTGGGAAGCATATTCAGGATGTTCACGTCCTGATGCAGAACACAGCGATGCCAGCACTATTAACTTAAAGATCCCGGCTCACAGTACGCACGACCACAGCATGGAGGGCATGGAGGATTTCGACGACATGGCAACCTTAAACGATCTGTCAAATTTCTTTCCTGATCTAAATGACAATCCTTCAGACCAACCACCAGGCCAGGTTAATTCTGAGAGCATGCTTGACACCAGCCTTTCAAACAACCTCATCATTGGCTTGGAGGATGCTCCCAACACAGAACTGCATGAGAAAAGTGAGTGTGTCTGTGAGACTGACAAGCCAGGAATGTCTGATATAGAGGCATGTGTGAAGAATGGTCTGGATTCCACTGCCATCAACCCCACAGTGGTGGTCAGTGACCTTCAGGACCGTCTTGGCAGTGACCTTCAGTGCAATCGCCGAGGGAGGCGGAGGAAGCGAAACAAGGACTTCCACTGTGATCTGTGTGATGTTACATACGTCACCAGGATTGCTCTGGCCAACCACAAACGCTCAAAGAAACATGTACAGGCAGAGTCAAATAGCCAAGAAGCTGATGTTGCTGAGAATCAGAAGAGACGGAGATCGGATAGGAACTTGAATAAATGTTCCACGGATGTTGAAGGGGACAAATCAGAATCGGGCGAAGGAAGGCAGGACACCAGAACATCTGATAGGAGGTTGCGCGGTTCACCCAAACGGAGCTGTTCAACGGTGTCAGATCGAAGAGACCATCCTGAAACTGTGTTGAGTGATGAACTGAGGTCGAAGATGGGGCGCTCTGGTTTCAAGAGTGGGAGTTCCCGGAGGAGCAGCTGTGGCCCTCAGTTGAAGGCAACGGTCACCAAGTTGAACATCCAGTGCTACATCTGTGGGAAAGCATTTACCACCAAGCAACACTTCATCGTTCATGCTAAGGAACACTTGAGGAAACTTGGCTACTGTGAGAAGAAGGATGATCTGTTCTACTGCACAATCTGCTTTGCTTTCTACCCTTGTGAAAATGACCTCCGAGAGCATTTGATAAACAAACATGTTGATGATGATCTAGCTGCTCTGGAGACCAGTCAGACCCAACACCCTGGAAGATATCCACAACATGGCAGCAACCCGGAGGCTTCGTCCTCGGCAGATGCTGACAGGGATGGCAACACTGCAATGCCTCGGACCTACTGCAGCAGGAAGGGGTATGGCGAGAGATGGAACGATGGGGGCATGATGACCAACGTCCGACCTCGCCTCATCAGTGGATCAGATTCTGATATTGCCGAGTCCACGACGGACCAACTTGTATTTGAAGAAATGGACTCCCCAGAATCCCGAGTGAATCCGGAAGCGGAGACGGAAGAATCCCAGGACTACTGCATGTGTCATGTCTGTGGAGATACGTATGCCTCGATGTCCGACCTGGTCCAGCATCTGAAGACACATGACGATGCAGGACCTCCAGTAGAGGCAGGAGATGGGTATCAGGAGATGGGATGGAAGCCCAGGAGAAGCCACTCTGCATTCAGCACCAACAGGGCAGCGCCACGTCCTGGGCTGCAGTCCAGCAGACACTCCTGCAGTGTGTGTAGAAGGGTGTTGCCGTCCCATCACGCCCTGAGAAGTCACATGCAGGTACATGACCCGGACAGGAAGAGACTACGATGCCCACTCTGTCAGGGTGAGTGTGTGTGGAAGCAAAACTTCAAGAACCATCTCTTGCGCCATGGCACTCCAGTGGGGCAGAGCTTCAGCACGGTTCACTTTGCACCGCACAGTAAGATTCTGTGTCCGTTCTGCAGCGAGGTGAACCTCTACCAGACAGTCGAGGAGTACAAGATACACATGCTGGTGCATGTCAACAAGATCATGAATGAAGAGTGTGGGAAAACCACCTTCCATGGTCACACCCATTTAAACAGAAAGATTCCAGTTGACATGAAACCCAGGGAGGGGAAGATATCTGGACAACGAGCAACACAACCCGCAGGCAACCTGTTCATCAGAACGTACAAAAAAAAGTCTCCAGTCAAACAGAATACTAAAGTAACCCTGGGACAAAGAGGTCCTGCTATGACATCCCAGCCTCCGACCTCAACGCCGAATACACACCGCTACCCTCCTGACAACACTGCTGACCCGAACTGCACAGACAGGAGCCCTGAAGGCTCCCTGCAGGGCAACTCTGGGCTGTTCATGTCCCCGGAGTGGAGCTGGAGCACCGGGTCGCAGTCCGGACCCCCAGCCAGAGCTGCCTACACACAATTGGCACCGCCAGAGTCCACCTCTCAGGCTGTCAGCATGGTGAAGAAGGCGGGAGCGAATCACAGATCCTTGCCCATTGAACCTGATTTGAATGATTCTGGTTTTATTCAGACTTTCAGCGGAGAGTCGGATTTTGGCGACATGTCAACCTCTACTCCACTACAGAGGTTGCCGTCTTTTAACACCTTTACTTCTAAGCTTCACACTCAGGCTCCCCCCAACAAGTCTCGCACTCAGGCTCCCCCCAACAAGTCTCGCACTCAGGCTCCCCCCAACAAGTCTCACACTCAGGCTCTGCCCACCCAACCTCACATGGGGGCTTTGCCCCCCCAGCGCCCTATGCAGAACATGGCGCCTACCCAGCAGTACTCTAGACACTCTGGCAGTAGTACTGCCTCACGACCGGCACACACTGGTCCAGCCTTCACAAGGGAGGCAACTCAAGGTGTTCAGCGGAGTCATCTTAGGGAGTTCCTCAGCCTTGCGAGAGTTTCGGAGCTGATGAAGACCACATCACGCTACACCGCGGCCTTCGAGCGTGAGGGTCATCGCTGCAGCATCTGCCAGTCCGTGGTACTCACCCAGCACAATGTCAAGGAGCACCTGTTCACTCACTTTGACGGTAACGGAAGGTTCGCCTTCATCAAGCGAGACCGGAAACATGAGTGCCCAATATGCTTCAAGATGGTGGGAGAGCGGCGGTCTGCCACGGCGCACATGTTCAGCCACTGGGGCGCCAGCATTCTCCGGTGTCCAGCTTGCAACAAGCCCTTCAACTTTCTCAAGACACTCAAAGTCCACGCACAGAAACAACATCCGGACTTCAAGTTTTCTACGTCATTGTTTGATAACGTTTAACAGTGAAGTGATGCCCGAAAACAACACCCAAAAAATAAGTGCTAGTTCTCAATAAGTTTGTTGAGACTTTGTTATTAAGAGTTTATTATGATGACATGTCTTAGTTGGATATTGTTTAGTATTATTTAACTGTTTACATTCTTGTCATGTACTTGTTTTATTGTTTTTTTCGCCATTTCTTGCCAACAAAAAGTATTACCATTATGTTGTTTGTTGAAAGATGGTATGTGGATTGCGTATGTGTTAACGTCTATTGCTCCCAGATGGAGCAGGTGCCCTTTGTATAACATGCAATAACCACAAGTGCCTTATGTTACTGATTGATTCTTTTCAATGTTAAAAGTTTTACTCCGTATTTGTTTTATCACAGATAGTTGAATGTGTTGTAGTTTATTTATTCTCTGACTTTGTATCTGGTTTCATTGATCATTGTTCAATCCTTGATATATATGTTTTAGTAACAATTTGTTTTATGCTTGAGAAGTCATCCTACAAACTTGCTAGACAAGACAGTGTGTTGGTCTGCACCTAGAGTAAATCTTAAATATTTTTCATAGGAAACTGTTCTTTTGTCAGATAATTTTCTTGCTTTTTTGAAAACATGTCTTGTTACAGCCAAGATCTGCTTCTAACTAACAAACGAGCATTACATTCTTTCAAATTTTGAAAGATAGTGGAAATTTCGTTACTTTGTTCATATTTGTTACTATGTTTGGTCTCGAAGAAGATACGTGAATAACAATGCTTACAGCAACTGTTGTTAAGTGGCTGTTTTGTTAAACTGTTGACTTCATATACAGGTGAGCTACAGTGCTGTGGCACAGGTATGTTTTCTAACTTTGAATTCAACCAAAGGTCTTGATATTTAGTTTATGTGCTGGCTCTTGAAGCAATTACTAAGTGTAAGGTCAAGGTCAAGGTCACGCTGAATTTTTTTCTTCTGAAACTATGTTTTCCATTTTCACTGAAGTGCCTTTTTCTTCAGATGTTTTGTGAGCCTATTGCATGTAGTGGTTATGTCATTTGAATACTTGTGTATGAGAGGTGTAACGATACGGTTTGGTCGCAATACAATACATGTCCTGATATTATGGGTGTGATATGATTCGTATTCCGATACATTACTTTTTATCCCCCCCCCCCCCCCCCCCCCCCCGACATATAATGCAAGGGATATAGCGATCAGCCAATCTGTCTGTCTGTCCGTAATCATTTCCTTTTCCGGGGCAGAACTTGAAAACCATTCAGTGTATTTGATCGAAACTTGGCAAATCTATCAGTGACATACTGAAGTGGTGCCTTTTGATATTTTGGGATTTTTCGATTCTTTATTTTTTTAAAAAATTTATGGAAAGAATTTTGGGACATAGACTCCATTTGGGTTGGGGTTCGTTTCCGGGGCAGAATTCGAAAACCATTCAGTATTTTTGATCGAAACTTGAAAGATGTATCAGTCACATGCTGAAGTGGTGCCCTCTGCTATTTTTATAATTTAAAAAAAAATTATTTATGGAAAGAAGTTGGACAAGGACACGATTGCTTGTTTCACGGATAATTTTGCGCGACTTGTTTTTGGTTTCTGGAGCGTAACTCAAAAACCGTTCTATATTTTTCAACAAACTTGGCAGATATATCAAACATATCCTGATGTGGTGACTTTTGTTATTTGCGGATTTTTTGCATTTTTATTTTTCTTGATTTCCATGGAAACAATTTGGACTTAGTCTCAAAAGGTAGGGGTAGGTGTTGTTTCCGGAGCACAACTTGAAAACTGTGAAAGACTTTTCATCCTAACCTGGTACATGTATTAAAGGGCTGAAGTGGTGTTTTTTGTTATTTCGGAATTTAAGAGAAAAAAAATAAATTCCTGTTTCCATGGCAACAAGTTTGACTTGGACTCATAGTGGTGTGTTTGTCCAGACCATATCTTTAAAACTGATAGGTATTCTTTCATGACACTTTGCACACACAAAGACCAGTTTGCCTTTTGCTACTTGGGGGTGTTTCGAAAAAAAATCTGTTTCCATGGCAACAACTTTGATTTTGACTGTTCATATTGCTGTGTACCTGACATAGAAATACAGAGTTCCGAATCCCAATTCCATGGTATTGTTTTGATAGCACAATAACTACTCTCGTATACGGACAGACAGATTAGAGAGAAATACTCTCATCAAGTTGGACTTAATGTGACAGTCAGATGATTTGTGCTTTCGAATATGTGGCAGGCGGTCGGGTAGCCTAGTGGTTAAAGCGTTCGCTCGACACGCCGAAGACCCGGGTTCGATTCCCGACATGGGTACAATGTGTGAAGCCCATTTCTGGTGTCCCCAGCCGTGATATTGCTGGAATATTGCTAAAAGCTGCGTAAAACCATACTCACTCACTCTCTCTCTCGAATATGTGGCGGTCGGGAGGAGTGTCATCTTCTGATGATTCTTGTTTAATTCATAAAGCTGGTATTTCTTTTTGGAGGTGAATCACAACCCTGAATCATAGGCTCCGAAGTTTCAGAGATAGAAGATGGGATATTGTACTGCAGAAACATAGTGGCTAGAGGGCACAGTGAATGTTATGCTGTTATGCTATTGATAGCTAACCAGGAAGTACTACAGAATTGTTAGGCTAGTTGTTGATTAGTTTCTGTTATCATTAACATGTTTTGACAACAAAATAGCTTGTAATGAAATGTATCATGTATCGCGGTACAGGGTTGTTAATCGCTGCATTGTATTGTGGGCCTCGTATCGCGATACACTACTGTATCGCCAAATTGTTACACCGCTAATATTTAGAGTCTGACCTGAGTGTTTTGATATCAAATATATCAACACAAGTCAATAAAAGTTTAAAGCTCTTTTGTTGGCGAGTGGTGATATATACTATTCTAAAGTAGTCAGGTGTAATGACTATAGTTAATCTGTCATGACAGTCAGGTGTTTTGTTAAGTTGTTTTGAGTGGTATATGTGATATCAAAAGATACGAGGTTGATGTTCTATTTATCATCCAGATCAGTTTGTAAACAGTAATAGGGGGCACGGGTGGCCCAGTCGTCTAAGGCACCACGATTCGCTGTGCAGAGTTGCGTCCCTTGGGCACGCCAGAAACCTATGATTGTGGGTTTCGAATCCCGGTTCGCTCCGATAATGTTTCTAGATTTGTCAACACCATACTCGTGCTCATGGGCTTCACTGAAGTGGTAAATGTCTGAGACCTGCATCACTTCAGGCTTTCCTCCCACATTAAGCTGACACGCCGCGATGTAACTGCTGTTAAAAGGGGCGTTAAACCCACCTCACTCACTCACTGTAAACAGTAATAACCATTGGCTGTAAACAAAGTACAGCTATAAATCCTCAGTGGAACAGAGATTTGTGATGTCATTTAATGATGATGTCATGGTAACTGATGACATCACAATGGTCTGAAGAGCATTACGCTGATATATCTCCTGGGGAAGGCAGCTCTTGTACTTTGTGTTGATATCCACCAGGGGACATCACACTAAGCTTAAGTGCTGGATAAACAGTTGAAATGTCCTGTATTTTTGTGGACCAACCCTAAGTGTTTGTAAGACCAAGCTACCATGCTTTCAACTAGAAATACTCAAACAACGGGCATATGTCATTAAACCAAACGGGGCTGTCGGGTAGCCTAGTGGTTAAAGTGTTCGCTCGTCACGCCAATGACCGGGGTTCGATTCCTGACATGGGTACAATGTGTGAAGCACATTTCTGGTGTCCCCGCCGTCATATTACTGGAATATAGCTAAAAGCGGTGTGAAACCATACTCACTCACTCACTCACTCACTCATTAAACCAAACGGGGCTGTCGGGTAGCCTAGTGGTTAACGCGTTCTCTCGTCGCGCCAATGACCCGGGTTCGATTCCTGACATGGGTACAATGTATGAAGCCCATTTCTGGTGTCCCCTGCCATGATATTGTTGGAATATTGCTAAAAGCGGTGTGAAATCAAACTCACTCACTCACTCACTCACTCACTCACTCACTATAGGGCCATATATTTTGTTGTTTAACAATGATCGTTACAAGTTTTGTTTCTGTTCACTAAACCAAAGTCCATTTAAGTTTCAGGGTTATGGGGCTTTTTTAAGGTTGGACTTCATTGTGCATATGTTTTCCAAGTGATGTTCAACTGGAACTGCATATAACTTTCGTATTTGCATAGTAATAGGCATGGAAGTTTCCGTTTTAAAGTTGTCTTGCATTAGACATGTGTTTTCGCAAACTGAAAGTGATGTCAACAACCTGGAAGTGCTTTTTTAACTTTGTTTTTATGAAAGTCATAAGCATAGGACTTTGTTTTTAAGTTGTGCAGCATTGAGCATTTCCCACCATGAAGTGATGTTACCAGAGGGACTTGTGACTGCTATTGACAGGAAGCAAGAGGCACAGTATGGTTACAAACCTGAATAGGTTGTCATGGCTCTGCTTTTGTTTTAGCACCTTTCTAGCAAATTAGGACGATTGGATTTTTGTTGTGAAATGTTTGTTAGAAACACTATCAAACTCGAATTTTTTGATAGGCGTTTTTTAGAAGTTGACAGATGACAAAGACACAATTTCTTTGTTTTACTGTAATTGTGATGTTTTGGTATGGATCCTTATACTGTTATCCAGAAATACCCATAAGTTGTGTCTACTTTGACGCCAGAACTCCGTACTCATGTCATTGTAGACCAGATAGGTGTCTGAGAGAGCATGTGGTCCGGTCTCTCATCTTTGCCAGGTGTGGGTTCTCTCACTTGCTCTTGAAAATGTCTTAGTACAATCTTCCAAACATATGTTTCAGAGTTTGCTGAAATACTGAGGTTGTGTATGATTTGTGTAATGAAAATAAAGTTAGTTTTGGTTTTGAAGTTCTGTCTGTGCATCTTATTGACCTGTTGTATTGCAATTTGAAACATGTTACTAAACCAGTGCGGAAACACATCTCAACCCTCACAGCATTCAACCGCTACACAGACCGAACATATTGTCAACGCTAGTACCAGAGAAGATACTAGTAGATTGACAACATGCTAAGACATTGACAGAACATGCGAGGACATTGACGGGACAGACCGCCTCCGTGGTCTAGTGGCAGAGTGTCTGCCTGGAGAGCGGAAGGTCCAGGCTCAATCATTGGCGGGACGTGCTAGAACATTGACAGAACATGCTAGGACATTGACAGCACATGGTAGGACATTGACAGAACATGCTAGGACATTGACAGAACATTCTAGGACATTGACGGAACATGCTAGGACATTGACAGAACATGCTAGGACATTGACGGAACATGGGAACATGCTAGGACATTGACAGAACATGCTAGGACATTGATGGAACATGCTAGAACATTGATGGGACATGCTAGGACATTGACGGAACATGCTAGAACATTGACGGAACATGCTAGGATATTGACAGAACATGCTAGGCAATTGACAGAACATTGATGGAACATGCTAGGACATTGACAGAACATGCAAGGATATTGACAGAACATGCTAGGACATTGATAGAACATTGACAGAACATGCTTGGACATTGACAGGACATTGACAGAACATGGTAGGACATTGACTGGACATGCTAGGACATTGACAAAACATGCTATGACATGGACTGGACGTGCTAGGACATTGATGGAACATGCTATGGCATTGACTGGACGTGCTAGGACATTGACGGAACATGCTAGTACATTGACAGAACATGCTAGGACATTGACTGAACATGCTAGGACACTGACAGAACATGCTATAATATTGACAGAACATGCTAGGACATTGACGGAACATGCTAGGACATTGACGGAACATGCTAGGACTTTGACAGAACATGCTAGGACATTGACAGAACATGCTAAGACATTGACAGAGCATGCTATAACATTGACGGAACATGCTAGGACATTGACGGGACATGCTAGGACATTGACAAAACATTCTAGGACATTGACAAAACATGCTTGGACATTGATCGGACATGCTAGGACATTGACGGAACATGCTAGGACATTGACAAAACGTTCTAGGACATTGACAAAACATGCTTGGACATTGATGGGACGTGCTAGGACATTGACAAAACATGATTGGACATTGACGGGACTTGCTTGGACTGTGACGGAACATGCTAGGACATTGACGTGACAGACCGCCTCCGTGGTCTAGTGGCAGAGTGTCTGCCTGGAGAGCGGAAGGTCCAGGCTCAATCATTGGCGGGACGTGCTAGAACATTGACAGAACATGCTAGGACATTGACAGCACATGGTAGGACATTGACAGAACATGCTAGGACATTGACAGAACATTCTAGGACATTGACGGAACATGCTAGGACATTGACAGAACATGCTAGGACATTGACGGAACATGGGAACATGCTAGGACATTGACGGAACATGCTAGGACATTGATGGAACATGCTAGAACATTGACGGGACATGCTAGGACATTGACGGAACATGCTAGAACATTGACGGGACATGCTAGGATATTGACAGAACATGCTAGGCAATTGACAGAACATTGATGGAACATGCTAGGACATTGACAGAACATGCAAGGATATTGACAGAACATGCTAGGACATTGATAGAACATGCTTGGACGTTGACAGGACATTGACAGAACATGGTAGGACATTGACTGGACATGCTAGGACATTGACAAAACATGCTATGACATGGACTGGACGTGCTAGGACATTGATGGAACATGCTATGGCATTGACTGGACGTGCTAGGACATTGACGGAACATGCTAGTACATTGACAGAACATGCTAGGACATTGACTGAACATGCTAGGACACTGACAGAACATGCTATAATATTGACAGAACATGCTAGGACATTGACGGAACATGCTAGGACATTGACGGAACATGCTAGGACTTTGACAGAACATGCTAGGACATTGACAGAACATGCTAAGACATTGACGGAGCATGCTATAACATTGACGGAACATGCTAGGACATTGACGGGACATGCTAGGACATTGACAAAACATGCTTGGACATTGACGGAACATGCTAGGACATTGACAAAACATTCTAGGACATTGACAAAACATGCTTGGACATTGATCGGACATGCTAGGACATTGACGGAACATGCTAGGACATTGACAAAACGTTCTAGGACATTGACAAAACATGCTTGGACATTGATGGGACGTGCTAGGACATTGACAAAACATGATTGGACATTGACGGGACTTGCTTGGACTGTGACGGAACATGCTAGGACATTGACGTGACAGACCGCCTCCGTGGTCTAGTGGCAGAGTGTCTGCCTAGAGAGCGGAAGGTCCAGGCTCGATCATTGGCGGGACATGCTAGAACATTAACAGAACATGCTAGAACATTGACGTGACAGACCGCCTCCGTGGTCTAGTGGTAGAGTGTCTGCCAGGAGAGCGGAAGGTCTGTGGCTCGATCCCCGGCCGCGTCATACCAAAAGACGTTTAAAGATGGTACTTGTTGTTACCCTGTCTGGCGCTCGGCATTAAGGGGCTAAAACAACGACTGATCGGCTCGGAGTCTGTATTCTGTGCTAGCACTATAGATCGGCATCGGTCCGGACCAATTCCAGCAGCCACACACAGGAGATTGCAAGTTTGCCATATCAGTGCAATAATCTTGGCCGCAACGTTACACCCAATTTCACCCACCTCACCTTGACGGGACATTTCAGTATATTGACATAGGTTGCTGGGGACCTATTATAACCCAGCATCCAGATGGCGAGTCAGGCATATGTTGATTGGGATCTATTCCAATCCGGAATACCTTGATAGGGATATATTCTAACCAGACCTGTGAAGATGTGGGTAGAGAATGGGTCTTCAGCATTCAGATTGTGTGGTCCAAACTCCATTATTTACAGACCGTCGTCATGTAGCTGGCAAATTGCTGAGTGCGGCGTGAAACAACATACAAACAAACAAATATATTCTAACAAAGAATCCCTACGAGGAGACCTCTAACCTGGAATCCTCACAGGGAGACAAGCATAGGTTAGTGGGGGACCTATTCTTACCCCGAATCCCCACGGGGAGACCAGCATAGGTTAGTGGGGGACCTATTCTAACCCCGAATCCCCACGGGGAGACAAGCATAGGTTAGTGGGGGACCTATTCTAACCCCGAATCCCCACGGGGAGACAAGCATAGGTTAGTGGGGGACCTATTCTAACCACGAATCCTCACAGGGAGACAATCATAGTTCGTTCTACCGACGGGTTCAGTCAACATGAATGAAAACACTTTGCCGTTTATAAAGCTTATTTAATGTCCATCCGTGCAGGTACATCTGACTACAGCGCCCCTTGGACGTTTGGGTGTTGGTGGTGCAGATGGCCTGAAATACAAAGTGTTTGTTTGGTTGCTTGTTTGTTGGTTACCGCCACACTCGGCAATACTCCAGCGGCTTTAAATAATCGAGTCTGGACCAGACAAACCAGTAATTGCATGCAATAGGGACACGATGACATGCATCTACCAAGTCAGAGAGCCTGACAACCCGATCCCGTTTGTCGCCTCTTACGACAAGTATAATTGCCTTTCACGGCAAAGCATGTGTTGCTGAATACCCATTCTACCCCGCATCTTCACGGTTCAACAGTGAGAAATACGATTTGGTTTGTTTGTTTGTTGTTTAACGCCGCACTTAGCAATATTCCAGCTATATGACGGCGGTCTGTAAATAATCGAGTCTGGACCAGACAATCCAGTGATTAATGTCATGAGCATCGATCCGCCCAATTTGGGTGTTGCACTCGTGCTGGGTTCGACTGCTTCTGCTACTGCTACTGCTACTGATACTGCCACTACTACTTCTATTATTACCAATCGGGTGGTCCGGCTAGCTGACTTGGTTGATGCATGTCATCGATCCCAATTGCTCATGATATCAATCACTGGATTGTCTGGTCCAGACTCGATTATTTACAGACCGCTGTCATATAGCTGGAACTTTGCCGAGTGTCGCGTTAAACAACAAAAACAACAGCAACAACAACAAATATCTACAAATACTGGAACCGTGACCTCAAGACGTGTGAACTATGATTGTAAGGACTCACTGTTACAGGCGCATGTGCCGTTTACACAGGACTTCCTGTGTGGGTGGTCTGGGAAGCAGTCGAGGTTGTGGCACTCATGGTCTGCCGTACATGTGGCGGGAACATACGTGTGGTTGACTAGAACACATGAAACAGACCGTTAGGCTGACTGAAATCCCCAGCATGTGCTCAACGTATCATAGTCTTCCTTGAGTGTTTGTTATATGTTCCACCCGTGAAGATCCGGGGTAGAACAGGTCTTCAGCAATCCATGCTTGCTGTAAAAAGTGACTATACGTTCACATTTAATAATAGTCCAATTGTATTGTATCTTTTCCACACTGGGTAGCGTGAGGAGGGAGGTGTAAGCAGTGGGAGGATAGGATCTTCACGTGTGATTGAGCTGAATGACATGCGTGTGATTGAGCTGAATGCGATGATTGAGTTGTAAATGAGTGACCTGTATGTAACAGACACACATGTGATTGAGCTGTGTGTGTTTCAGCTGTATGTGGCTGACATACATGTGATTGTGCTGTATGTGGCTGACATACGTGTGATTGTGCTGTATGTGGCTGACATACATGTGATTGTGCTGTATGTGTTTGACATACGTGTGATTGTGCTGTATGTGGCTGACATACGTGTGATTGTGCTGTATGTGTTTGACATACGTGTGATTGTGCTTTATGTGGCTGACATACGTGTGATTGTGCTTTATGTGGCTGACATACGTGTGATTGTGCTGTATTCGGCTGACATACGTGTGATTGTGCTGTATTCGGCTGACATACATTTGATTGAGCTGTATGTGGCTGACATACTTGTGATTGTGCTGTATGTGGCTGACATACTTGTGATTGTGCTGTATGTGTTTGACATACTTGTGATTGTGCTGTATGTGGCTGACATACTTGTGATTGTGCTGTATGTGGCTGACATACGTGTGATTGTGCTGTATGTGGCTGACATACGTGTGATTGTGCTGTATGTGTTTGACATACGTGTGATTGTGCTTTATGTGGCTGACATACGTGTGATTGTGCTTTATGTGGCTGACATACGTGTGATTGTGCTGTATTCGGCTGACATACGTGTGATTGTGCTGTATTCGGCTGACATACATTTGATTGAGCTGTATGTGGCTGACATACTTGTGATTGTGCTGTATGTGGCTGACATACTTGTGATTGTGCTGTATGTGGCTGACATACGTGTGATTGTGCTGTATGTGGCTGACATACGTGTGATTGTGCTGTATGTGGCTGACATACTTGTGATTGTGCTGTATGTGGCTGACATACATGTGATTGTGCTGTATGTGGCTGACATACGTGTGATTGAGCTGTATGTGGCTGACATACTTGTGATTGTGCTGTATGTGGCTGACATACGTGTGATTGTGCTGTATGTGGCTGACATACTTGTGATTGTGCTGTATGTGGCTGACATACATGTGATTGTGCTGTATGTGGCTGACATACATGTGATTGAGCTGTATGTGGCTGACATACTTGTGATTGTGCTGTATGTGGCTGACATACTTGTGATTGTGCTGTATGTGGCTGACATACGTGTGATTGTGCTGTATGTGGCTGACATACGTGTGATTGTGCTGTATGTGGCTGACATACATGTGATTGTGCTGTATGTGGCTGACATACGTGTGATTGTGCTGTATTCGGCTGACATACATGTGATTGTGCTGTATGTGGCTGACATACATGTGATTGTGCTGTATTCGGCTGACATACTTGTGATTGAGCTGTGTGTGTTTGAGCTGTATGTGGCTGACATACATGTGATTGTGCTGTATGTGGCTGACATACATGTGATTGTGCTGTATGTGGCTGACATACATGTGATTGTGCTGTATGTGGCTGACATACGTGTGATTGTGCTGTATGTGGCTGACATACGTGTGATTGTGCTGTATGTGGCTGACATACGTGTGATTGTGCTGTATGTGTTTGACATACGTGTGATTGTGCTGTATGTGGCTGACATACGTGTGATTGTGCTGTATGTGGCTGACATACTTGTGATTGAGCTGTGTGTGTTTGAGCTGTATGTGGCTGACATACATGTGATTGAGCTGTGTGTGTTTGAGCTGTATGTGGCTGACATACTTGTGATTGAGCTGTGTGTGTTTGAGCTGTATGTGTTTGACATACGTGTGATTGTGCTGTATGTGGCTGACATACTTGTGATTGTGCTGTATGTGGCTGACATACGTGTGATTGTGCTGTATGTGGCTGACATACGTGTGATTGAGCTGTATGTGGCTGACATACGTGTGATTGTGCTGTATGTGGCTGACATACGTGTGATTGAGCTGTATGTGTTTGACATACGTGTGATTGTGCTGTATGTGGCTGACATACTTGTGATTGTGCTGTATGTGGCTGACATACTTGTGATTGTGCTGTATGTGGCTGACATACGTGTGATTGTGCTGTATGTGGCTGACATACTTGTGATTGTGCTGTATGTGGCTGACATACGTGTGATTGTGCTGTATGTGGCTGACATACTTGTGATTGTGCTGTATGTGGCTGACATACGTGTGATTGTGCTGTATGTGGCTGACATACGTGTGATTGTGCTGTATGTGGCTGACATACATGTGATTGTGCTGTATGTGGCTGACATACGTGTGATTGTGCTGTATGTGGCTGACATACTTGTGATTGTGCTGTATGTGGCTGACATACTTGTGATTGTGCTGTATGTGGCTGACATACATGTGATTGTGCTGTATGTGGCTGACATACGTGTGATTGTGCTGTATGTGGCTGACATACTTGTGATTGTGCTGTATGTGGCTGACATACATGTGATTGTGCTGTATTCGGCTGACATACGTGTGATTGAGCTGTGTGTGTTTGAGCTGTATGTGGCTGACATACATGTGATTGTGCTGTATGTGGCTGACATACATGTGATTGAGCTGTATGTGGCTGACATACGTGTGATTGTGCTGTATGTGGCTGACATACGTGTGATTGTGCTGTATGTGGCTGACATACGTGTGATTGTGCTGTATGTGGCTGACATACGTGTGATTGTGCTGTATGTGGCTGACATACGTGTGATTGTGCTGTATTCTGCTGACATACTTGTGTTTGAGCTGTATGTGGCTGACATACGTGTGATTGTGCTGTATGTGGCTGACATACGTGTGATTGTGCTGTATGTGGCTGACATACATGTGATTGTGCTGTATGTGGCTGACATACGTGTGATTGTGCTGTATGTGGCTGACATACGTGTGATTGTGCTGTATGTGGCTGACATACGTGTGATTGTGCTGTATGTGGCTGACATACATGTGATTGTGCTGTATGTGGCTGACATACTTGTGATTGTGCTGTATGTGGCTGACATACGTGTGATTGTGCTGTATGTGGCTGACATACGTGTGATTGTGCTGTATGTGGCTGACATACGTGTGATTGTGCTGTATGTGGCTGACATACTTGTGATTGTGCTTTATGTGGCTGACATGTGATTGTGCTGTATGTGGCTGACATACTTGTGATTGTGCTGTATGTGGCTGACATACTTGTGATTGTGCTGTGTGTGTTTGAGCTGTATGTGGCTGACATACTTGTGATTGTGCTGTATGTGGCTGACATACGTGTGATTGTGCTGTATGTGGCTGACATACGTGTGATTGTGCTGTATGTGGCTGACATACGTGTGATTGTGCTGTATGTGGCTGACATACGTGTGATTGTGCTTTATGTGGCTGACATGTGATTGTGCTGTATGTGGCTGACATACTTGTGATTGTGCTGTATGTGGCTGACATACGTGTGATTGTGCTGTGTGTGTTTGAGCTGTATGTGGCTGACATACGTGTGATTGTGCTGTATGTGGCTGACATACGTGTGATTGTGCTGTATGTGGCTGACATACGTGTGATTGTGCTGTATGTGGCTGACATACTTGTGATTGTGCTGTATGTGGCTGACATACTTGTGATTGTGCTGTATGTGGCTGACATACGTGTGATTGAGCTGTATGTGGCTGACATACTTGTGATTGTGCTGTATGTGGCTGACATACGTGTGATTGTGCTTTATGTGGCTGACATACGTGTGATTGTGCTGTGTGTGTTTGAGCTGTATGTGGCTGACATACGTGTGATTGTGCTGTATGTGGCTGACATACGTGTGATTGTGCTGTATGTGGCTGACATACGTGTGATTGTGCTGTATGTGGCTGACATACATGTGATTGTGCTGTATGTGGCTGACATACGTGTGATTGAGCTGTATGTGGCTGACATACTTGTGATTGTGCTGTATGTGGCTGACATACTTGTGATTGTGCTTTATGTGGCTGACATACGTGTGATTGTGCTGTATGTGGCTGACATACTTGTGATTGTGCTGTATGTGGCTGACATACTTGTGATTGTGCTGTATGTGGCTGACATACTTGTGATTGTGCTGTATGTGGCTGACATACGTGTGATTGTGCTGTATGTGGCTGACATACGTGTGATTGAGCTGTATGTGGCTGACATACTTGTGATTGTGCTGTATGTGGCTGACATACTTGTGATTGTGCTGTATGTGGCTGACATACGTGTGATTGTGCTGTATGTGGCTGACATACATGTGATTGTGCTGTATGTGGCTGACATACGTGTGATTGTGCTGTATTCGGCTGACATACGTGTGATTGTGCTGTATGTGGCTGACATACTTGTGATTGTGCTGTATGTGGCTGACATACTTGTGATTGCGCTGTATGTGGCTGACATACTTGTGATTGTGCTGTATGTGGCTGACATACGTGTGATTGTGCTGTATTCGGCTGACATACGTGTGATTGTGCTGTATGTGGCTGACATACTTGTGATTGTGCTGTATGTGGCTGACATACTTGTGATTGCGCTGTATGTGGCTGACATACTTGTGATTGTGCTGTATGTGGCTGACATACTTGTGATTGTGCTGTATGTGGCTGACATACATGTGATTGTGCTGTATGTGGCTGACATACTTGTGATTGTGCTGTATGTGGCTGACATACTTGTGATTGTGCTGTATGTGGCTGACATACGTGTGATTGTGCTGTATGTGTTTGACATACGTGTGATTGAGCTGTATGTGGCTGACATACTTGTGATTGTGCTGTATGTGGCTGACATACGTGTGATTGTGCTGTATGTGGCTGACATACTTGTGATTGAGCTGTATGTGGCTGACATACATGTGATTGTGCTGTATGTGGCTGACATACTTGTGATTGTGCTGTATGTGGCTGACATACTTGTGATTGAGCTGTATGTGGCTGACATACTTGTGATTGAGCTGTATGTGGCTGACATACTTGTGATTGTGCTGTATGTGGCTGACATACTTGTGATTGAGCTGTATGTGGCTGACATACGTGTGATTGTGCTGTATGTGGCTGACATACATGTGATTGTGCTGTATGTGGCTGACATACATGTGATTGTGCTGTATGTGGCTGACATACGTGTGATTGTGCTGTATTCGGCTGACATACGTGTGATTGTGCTGTATGTGGCTGACATACATGTGATTGTGCTGTATGTGGCTGACATACATGTGATTGAGCTGTATTCGGCTGACATACGTGTGATTGTGCTGTATGTGGCTGACATACTTGTGATTGTGCTGTATGTGGCTGACATACTTGTGATTGCGCTGTATGTGGCTGACATACTTGTGATTGTGCTGTATGTGGCTGACATACGTGTGATTGTGCTGTGTGTGTTTGAGCTGTATGTGGCTGACATACATGTGATTGAGCTGTGTGTGATTGTGCTGTATGTGGCTGACATACTTGTGATTGAGCTGTATGTGGCTGACATACGTGTGATTGAGCTGTGTGTGATTGTGCTGTATGTGGCTGACATACATGTGATTGAGCTGTGTGTGTTTGAGCTGTATGTGGCTGACATACTTGTGATTGTGCTGTATGTGGCTGACATACTTGTGATTGTGCTGTGTGTGTTTGAGCTGTATGTGGCTGACATACATGTGATTGAGCTGTGTGTGATTGTGCTGTATGTGGCTGACATACTTGTGATTGAGCTGTATGTGGCTGACATACATGTGATTGAGCTGTGTGTGATTGTGCTGTATGTGGCTGACATACGTGTGATTGTGCTGTATGTGGCTGACATACGTGTGATTGAGCTGTGTGTGTTTGAGCTGTATGTGGCTGACATACTTGTGATTGTGCTGTATGTGGCTGACATACGTGTGATTGTGCTGTATGTGGCTGACATACATGTGATTGTGCTGTATGTGGCTGACATACTTGTGATTGTGCTGTATGTGGCTGACATACTTGTGATTGAGCTGTATGTGGCTGACATACTTGTGATTGAGCTGTATGTGGCTGACATACTTGTGATTGTGCTGTATGTGGCTGACATACTTGTGATTGCGCTGTATGTGGCTGACATACTTGTGATTGTGCTGTATGTGGCTGACATACGTGTGATTGTGCTGTATTCGGCTGACATACGTGTGATTGTGCTGTATGTGGCTGACATACTTGTGATTGTGCTGTATGTGGCTGACATACTTGTGATTGCGCTGTATGTGGCTGACATACTTGTGATTGTGCTGTATGTGGCTGACATACTTGTGATTGTGCTGTATGTGGCTGACATACGTGTGATTGTGCTGTATGTGGCTGACATACTTGTGATTGTGCTGTATGTGGCTGACATACTTGTGATTGTGCTGTATGTGGCTGACATACGTGTGATTGTGCTGTATGTGTTTGACATACGTGTGATTGAGCTGTATGTGGCTGACATACTTGTGATTGTGCTGTATGTGGCTGACATACGTGTGATTGTGCTGTATGTGGCTGACATACTTGTGATTGAGCTGTATGTGGCTGACATACATGTGATTGTGCTGTATGTGGCTGACATACTTGTGATTGTGCTGTATGTGGCTGACATACTTGTGATTGAGCTGTATGTGGCTGACATACTTGTGATTGAGCTGTATGTGGCTGACATACTTGTGATTGTGCTGTATGTGGCTGACATACTTGTGATTGAGCTGTATGTGGCTGACATACGTGTGATTGTGCTGTATGTGGCTGACATACATGTGATTGTGCTGTATGTGGCTGACATACATGTGATTGTGCTGTATGTGGCTGACATACGTGTGATTGTGCTGTATTCGGCTGACATACGTGTGATTGTGCTGTATGTGGCTGACATACATGTGATTGTGCTGTATGTGGCTGACATACATGTGATTGAGCTGTATTCGGCTGACATACGTGTGATTGTGCTGTATGTGGCTGACATACTTGTGATTGTGCTGTATGTGGCTGACATACTTGTGATTGCGCTGTATGTGGCTGACATACTTGTGATTGTGCTGTATGTGGCTGACATACGTGTGATTGTGCTGTGTGTGTTTGAGCTGTATGTGGCTGACATACATGTGATTGAGCTGTGTGTGATTGTGCTGTATGTGGCTGACATACTTGTGATTGAGCTGTATGTGGCTGACATACGTGTGATTGAGCTGTGTGTGATTGTGCTGTATGTGGCTGACATACATGTGATTGAGCTGTGTGTGTTTGAGCTGTATGTGGCTGACATACTTGTGATTGTGCTGTATGTGGCTGACATACTTGTGATTGTGCTGTGTGTGTTTGAGCTGTATGTGGCTGACATACATGTGATTGAGCTGTGTGTGATTGTGCTGTATGTGGCTGACATACTTGTGATTGAGCTGTATGTGGCTGACATACATGTGATTGAGCTGTGTGTGATTGTGCTGTATGTGGCTGACATACGTGTGATTGTGCTGTATGTGGCTGACATACGTGTGATTGAGCTGTGTGTGTTTGAGCTGTATGTGGCTGACATACTTGTGATTGTGCTGTATGTGGCTGACATACGTGTGATTGTGCTGTATGTGGCTGACATACATGTGATTGTGCTGTATGTGGCTGACATACGTGTGATTGACATGTATGTATCTGACATACATACGGTTGACCTACAAATGATTGACCTACGTTTGATTGACCTACCTTTACAAACGCAGGTATTAAAGTCGGAGCACATGACGGACATTTCCCTTCCGCACACCATGCCGTAGCAGTCGTCGAAGGACGTACACGTCATTAGAGCTCCCCCCACGTACCAGCAACCTGTAACACACGGGGTGTACACGTCAGTAGAACTCCTCCCACACACCCTCCAACACACGGGGTGTAAACGTCAGTAGAACTCCTCCCACACACCCTCCAACACACGGGATGTACACGTCAGTAGAACTCCTCCCACACACCCTCCAACACACGGGATGTACGCGTCAGTAGAACTCCCCCCACACACCCTCCAACACACGGGGTGTACGCGTCAGTAGAACTCCCCCCACACACCCTCCAACACACGGGGTGTACACGTCAGTAGAACTCCTCCCACACACCCTCCAACACACGGGGTGTACACGTCAGTAGAACTCCCCCCATGTACCCTGTAACACACGGGGTGTACACATCAGTAGAACTCCTCCCACACACCCTCCAACACACGGGGTGTACACGTCAGTAGAACTCCCCCTACGTACCCTGTAACACACGGAGTGTACACGTCAGTAGAACTCCTCCCACACATCCTCCAACACACCGGGTGTACACGTCAGTAGAACTCCCCCCATGTACCCTGTAACACACGGGGTCGACACGTCAGTAGAACTCCTCCCACACACCCTCCAACACACGGGGTGTACGCGTCAGTAGAACTCCCCCCACACACCCTGCAACACACGGGGTGAACACGTCAGTAGAACTCCCCCCACACACCCTCCAACACACGGGGTGTACACGTCAGTAGAACTCCCCCCACACACCCTCCAACACACGGGGTGTACACGTCAGTAGAACTCCTCCCACACACCCTCCAACACACGGGGTGTACGCGTCAGAAGAACTCCTCCCACGTACCCTGTAACACACGGGGTGTACGCGTCAGTAGAACTCTTCCCACACACCCTCCAACACACGGGGTGTACACGTCAGTAGAACTCCCCCCATGTACCCTGTAACACACGGGGTGTACACGTCAGTAGAACTCCTCCCACACACCCTCCAACACACGGGGTGTACACGTCAGTAGAACTCCCCCCACACACCCTGCAACACACGGGGTGTACACGTCAGTAGAACTCCCCCCACGTACCCTGTAACACACGGGGTGTACACGTCAGTAGAACTCCTCCCACACACCCTCCAACACACGGGGTGTACACGTCAGTAGAACTCCCCCCACACACCCTGCAACACACGGGGTGTACACGTCAGTAGAACTCCCCCCACGTACCCTGTAACACACGGGGTGTACACGTCAGTAGAACTCCTCCCTACGTACCCTGTAACACACGGGGTGTACACGTCAGTAGAGCTCCTCCCACACACCCTCCAACACACGGGGTGTACGCGTCAGTAGAACTCCCCCCACACACCCTCCAACACACGGGGTGTACACGTCAGTAGAACTCCCCCCACGTACCCTCCAACACACGGGGTGTACACGTCAGTAGAACTCCTCCCACACACCCTCCCACACACGGGGTGTACACGTCAGTAGAACTCCCCCCACACACCCTCCAACACACGGGGTGTACACGTCAGTAGAACTCCTCCAACACACCCTCCCACACACGGGGTGTACACGTCAGTAGAACTCCCCCCATGTACCCTGTAACACACGGGGTGTACACGTCAGTAGAACTCCCCCCATGTACCCTGTAACACACAGGGTGTACACGTCAGTAGAACTCCTCCAACACACCCTCCCACACACGGGGTGTACACGTCAGTAGAACTCCTCCCACACACCCTCCAACACACGGGGTGTACACGTCAGTAGAACTCCCCCCCCCCCCATGTACCCTGTAACACACAGGGTGTACACGTCAGTGGAACTTCTCACACACACCCTCCCACACACGGGGTGTACACGTCAGTAGAACTCCTCACACACATCCTCCCACACACGGGGTGTACACGTCAGTAGAACTCCCCCCATGTACCCTGTAACACACGGGGTGTACACGTCAGTAGAACTCCCCCCATGTACCCTGTAACACACAGGGTGTACACGTCAGTAGAACTCCTCCAACACACCCTCCCACACACGGGGTGTACACGTCAGTAGAACTCCTCCCACACACCCTCCCACACACGGGGTGTACACGTCAGTAGAACTCCTCCCACACACCCTCCCACACACGGGGTGTACACGTCAGTAGAACTCCTCCCACACACCCTCCATCACACGGGGTGTACACGTCAGTAGAACTCCCCCCACACACCCTGCAACACACAGGGTGTACACGTCAGTAGAACTCCCCCCACACACCCTGCAACACACGGGGTGTACACGTCAGTAGAACTCCCCCCACACACCCTGCAACACACGGGGTGTACACGTCAGTAGAACTCCTCCCACACACCCTCCAACACACGGGGTGTACACGTCAGTAGAACTCCCCCCACACACCCTGCAACACACGGGGTGTACACGTCAGTAGAACTCCCCCCACACACCCTGTAACACACGGGGTGTACACGTCAGTAGAGCTCCCCCCACACACCCTCCCACACACGGGGTGTACACGTCAGTAGAACTCCTCCCACACACCCTCCCACACACGGGGTGTACACGTCAGTAGAACTCCCCCCATGTACCCTGTAACACACAGGGTGTACACGTCAGTAGAACTCCTCCCACACACCCTCCCACACACGGGGTGTACACGTCAGTAGAACTCCTCCCACACACCCTCCAACACACGGGGTGTACACGTCAGTAGAACTCCTCCCACACACCCTCCAACACACAGGGTGTACACGTCAGTAGAACTCCCCCCACACACCCTCCCACACACGGGGTGTACGCGTCAGAAGAACTCCCCCCACGTACCCTGTAACACACGGGATGTACACGTCAGTAGAACTCCCCCCATGTACCCTGTAACACACAGGGTGTACAACATTACTTTGAACTCAACTAGTCATGAAATGTGAAATAATGACATGTTTTGTTTGCATGTTTGTCGTTGGCAATATCAGCTAGAGCTGTTTCACATTCTCCAATATCCAAATGGATCTGTTTCACATTGTCTGGCAATATCAACTAGAGCATTTTTTATGTCAACAAAAGCAGTTTCAGATGTTCATTTCTTAGGTCAAATAATGTTCCCAAATATGGTCACAGAAAACTCAGACACAATCAAGTAGGTTACTGTACTCTGGCCTGATACAAGTATCTTCTTCACACGGATTTACAAAACACTCCTCTGCCATGTGCCGTTCACACGGTTTTATCCTGTAGAAACGTACAGTGTGCTGACACAGTGTGTGGGGCGAATGCTGACACAGTGTCTGGGGCGAATGCTGACACAGTGGGTGGGGCGTGTGCTGACACAGTGTCTGGGGCGTGTGCTGACACAGTGGGTGGGGTGTGTGCTGACACAGTGTGTGGGGCGTGTGCTGACACAGTGGGTGGGGTGTGTGCTGACACAGTGGGTGGGGCGTGTGCTGACACAGTGGGTGGGGCGTGTGCTGACACAGTGTGTGGGGCGTGTGCTGACACAGTGGGGGGGGGGGGCGTGTGCTGACACAGTGGGTGGGGTGTGTGCTGACACAGTGTGTGGGGCGTGTGCTGACACAGTGGGTGGGGCGTGTGCTGACACAGTGGGTGGGGCGTGTGCTGACACAGTGGGTGGGGCGTGTGCTGACACAGTGGGTGGGGTGTGTGCTGACACAGTGGTGGGGCGTGTGCTGACACAGTGTCTGGGGCGTGTGCTGACACAGTGGGTGGGGCGTGTGCTGACACAGTGTGTGGGGCGTGTGCTGACACAGTGGGTGGGGTGTGTGCTGACACAGTGTGTGGGGTGTGTGCTGACACAGTGGGTGGGGTGTGTGCTGACACAGTGGGTGGGGCGTGTGCTGACACAGTGGGTGGGGCGTGTGCTGACACAGTGGGTGGGGCGTGTGCTGACACAGTGGGTGGGGTGTGTGCTGACACAGTGGTGGGGCGTGTGCTGACACAGTGTCTGGGGCGTGTGCTGACACAGTGGGTGGGGCGTGTGCTGACACAGTGTGTGGGGCGTGTGCTGACACAGTGGGTGGGGTGTGTGCTGACACAGTGTGTGGGGTGTGTGCTGACACAGTGGGTGGGGCGTGTGCTGACACAGTGGGTGGGGCGTGTGCTGACACAGTGGGTGGGGCGTGTGCTGACACAGTGGGGGGGGGGGGGGGGCGTGTGCTGACACAGTGGGGGGGGGGGGGGGGGGGGGCGTGTGCTGACACAGTGGGGGGGCGTGTGCTGACACAGTGTGTGGGGCGTGTGCTGACACAGTGGGTGGGGCGTGTGCTGACACAGTGGGTGGGGCGTGTGCTGACACAGTGGGTGGGGCGTGTGCTGACACAGTGTCTGGGGCGTGTGCTGACACAGTGTGTGGGGCGTGTGCTGACACAGTGTGTGGGGCGTGTGCTGACACAGTGTGTGGGGCGTGTGCTGACACAGTGGGTGGGGCGTGTGCTGACACAGTGTGTGGGGCGTGTGCTGACACAGTGTGTGGGGCGTGTGTTGACACAGTGGGTGGGGCGTGTGCTGACACAGTGTGTGGGGCGTGTGCTGACACAGTGTGTGGGGCGTGTGCTGACACAGTGGGGGGGGGGGGCGTGTGCTGACACAGTGGGTGGGGCGTGTGCTGACACAGTGGGTGGGGCGTGTGCTGACACAGTGGGTGGGGCGTGTGCTGACACAGTGGGTGGGGCGTGTGCTGACACAGTGGGTGGGGCGTGTGCTGACACAGTGGGTGGGGCGTGTGCTGACACAGTGGGTGGGGCGTGTGCTGACACAGTGGGTGGGGCGTGTGCTGACACAGTGGGTGGGGCGTGTGCTGACACAGTGGGTGGGGCGTGTGCTGACACAGTGGGTGGGGCGTGTGCTGACACAGTGGGTGGGGCGTGTGCTGACACAGTGGGTGGGGCGTGTGCTGACACAGTGGGTGGGGCGTGTGCTGACACAGTGGGTGGGGCGTGTGCTGACACAGTGGGTGGGGCGTGTGCTGACACAGTGGGTGGGGCGTGTGCTGACACAGTGGGTGGGGCGTGTGCTGACACAGTGGGTGGGGCGTGTGCTGACACAGTGGTGGGGCGTGTGCTGACACAGTGGGTGGGGCGTGTGCTGACACAGTGGGTGGGGCGTGTGCTGACACAGTGGGTGGGGCGTGTGCTGACACAGTGGGTGGGGCGTGTGCTGACACAGTGGTGGGGCGTGTGCTGACACAGTGGGTGGGGCGTGTGCTGACACAGTGTCTGGGGCGTGTGCTGACACAGTGGGGGGTGTGTGTGCTGACACAGTGTCTGGGGCGTGTGCTGACACAGTGGGGGGTGTGTGCTGACACAGTGGGTGGGGTGTGTGCTGACACAGTGGGTGGGGCGTGTGCTGACACAGTGGGGGGTGTGTGTGCTGACACAGTGGGGGGGGCGTGTGCTGACACAGTGGGTGGGGTGTGTGCTGACACAGTGGGGGGGGGGGGGGGGGCGTGTGCTGACACAGTGGGGGGTGTGTGTGCTGACACAGTGGGTGGGGCGTGTTCTGACACAGTGGCTGGGGCATGAGGAGTGCATTTCAAGAGAAGGGCAGTTCTTGGTGCGGACGTGACGGAACACCTTAGGATTGCAAATGGAGTTTAAAACAAAACACACTGAGAGAAGAATAGAAGGACAACAAAACGCATGCGCGTGTTTGTGTATCTGTGTTTGCTTGGTTATCTGTGTCTGCGTCTCAGTGTGTGTGTGCGTGTGCGCGCGCGCGTGTCTGTCTGTGTGTGTGTGTGCGTGTCTGTGTGTTTGCGCGTGTGTGTCTGTGTCTGCGTTTGTGTGTCTGTGTGTCTGTGTGTGTGTGTCTGTGCGTGTGTGTGTATGTGTCTGTGTGTGTCTATGCGTGTGTGTGTGTGTGTGTGTGTGTGTGTGTGTGCGTGTGTCTGCGCGTGTGTCTGTGTCTGCGTGTGTGTGTGTCGTGTGTGTGTGTGTGTGTGTGTGTGTGTGTGTGTGTGTCTGTGTCTGTGTCTGTGTCTGTGTGTGTGTGTGTGTGTGTGTGTCCCGATAGTAAACTGTGCCGTCCTCTATATATTCCATACAGGGATGTCCATTGTGCAGAGTTGTGTCCCTAAGGAGTACCAGGATCCGATGTAAGCACCATACTCATTCTTTCGGCTTTAACCAAAGTTTCACATCTACAGCAAGCGTCACTAATGACCTTCATCACAACACAAGCTGACACGGCGAGATATTAGCGTGTTCTCACAGGTGTCAGTAATAAGTAGCGTGGGTATATAACGGAAATACTGCTCACGAAAAAAAATCTGTTTCCATGGCAACAACTTTGATTTTGACTGTTCATATTGGTGTGTACCTGACACAGAGTTTTGAATCCCAATTCCATGGTACTATCAAACTCACTCACTCACTCTACACCGACCCGTGAAGATCCGGGGTAGAATAGGTCTTCAGCAACCCATGCTTGTCGTTAAAGGCTCTACTTGTAAGAGGCGACAAACGGGATCGGGTGGTCAGACTCGCTGACCTGGTTAATGCATGTCATCGTATCCAAACTGCCTGGATCGATGCTCATGATGTCAATCACTGGATTGTCTGGTCCAGACTCGATAACTTACAGACCACCGTCATATAGCTGGAATATTGCCGAGTGCGGCGTTAAACAAAAAAAACACACACAGCGTAATATGTCATTACATACCCAGAATCACCGCTAGAGCTCCTACGGGAACAGCTAACCTGTGCATGTTCAATGTTCCGTCTGATCCAGTCTGGCCCACTGCTGTAGCCAGCCCGCGATAGAGAGCTAGATAAGGTCAACTCTGCAGTTCACCGACTGGCGTCACTAGGATGCGATAAGTAGAGAGATAAGGCAAAATGCTATGTGTATTAAAGTAAACTGCTTGAAAAGATCTGTCTGTTTTATAACTGTGTTAAGGAGTTTCATGTACAAATATTGACAAACATCTGAAAATTGACCATGTGATGATCATGATAGAACTAATATCAGAAGCTCTGCCCAAGTAATGTCCACTAAGCCTGCACATACGACGACCCGTTAGGTCAGCCACCTAGTCCTGACAGTCTGTTGTACAAAAAGATAATAAAGGTCCTCATGCTGGCAGTAAGACTGTTGTGTCCCGCCGCCGTCACGCGGGGTGTAAGGGGGCGATTATATACTTTTGAAAGTAGGGAATCATGAAATATATATGTTGATACATGGTATGAGAACAAAGATAGGTGTTGGTGACAAACATCCCATGCAAAAACGCTTATGCCTGTAAGACAGAAAACCAAACCAGAGTTTTGCAGGTACCAACTAACCCAAACATGTTGACGACCGACCCAGAACAGGGCGTCCCAGGTCAACGACAAGAGTACATCGTTGACTGATCCAAAACCAGGCTCCACGAATCAAATTGCTGCAAACTCTCATCAGGCTACTGGAGTGTGGGTAACAGGTCATGAGACAGGAAATGCACCTCATCCTAATGCGCTGTATTATTATTATTATTATTATTAGTTACAGATTAAATTAAAAAATGCAGCAAAGAGTGTTTGGGTGATCCTGGCAGTCATGCTGGTTAGGCTCATCATCAGCTCAAGGCCCTTGCCCCCTCTACACGCAGCCCAGACAGCGAATGGGACTTCTCCCAGGAAGTGCTGCCTAGTCAAACCCACCCAGAACTTTTCTGAGAATGTGAAGACTCCCCAACACTGCAGCCTTCTGCATTACCCAGATTGTCAGAAGGGCTGTATTCCTGGTAGCAAACCCGGGTACTCTCCCAATGTCAGTCAAAAGATTGGAAGGTACCAAACCTAAGGCACCGAGAACAATGGGGAGTCGGACAACTTGGTACTTGGGATGCAAGCGTGACATTTCGAAAGTGAGGTCCGCATATTTGCCATGTTTTTCCTCAATCTTGTCAATCACATTAGTGTAAAAGGGGACAGAAAATTCAATGATACAAATGATTTCATTGGATTTATCAAAAAGGACAAGATCAGGTTTGTTGGCCTGGATATGTCTAAGGCTGTAAAGGGGCCTATTCAAAAGATGATGAAGATGAAGAGGATGATGAAGATGATGATGATGAAGATAAAAAAAGATGATGATGATGATAATGATGATGAAGATGAAGATGATGATGATGATGATGATAATGATGATGAAGATGATGATGATGATGATGATTAAACGATGTCATCGAAGGAAGTTACAGCTAGAGTAGTTAACCGTTCATCCTGATACCCAAGCCTGACAACACCTTCCCCTCTCGTACCAATTCAGGCCTCCAAGGAACAGCGAGTGAGTGAGTGAATGGGTAGGGTTTTACACCGCTTGTAGCAATATTCCAGCAATATCACGGCCGGGGACACCAGAAATGAGCTTCACACATTGTACCCATGTGGGCAATCGAACCCGGGTCTTTGGCGTGACGAGCGAACGATCCACTGGACTACCCCACCGCCCCTACAGGGAACAGAGACTCACGTCAGTAACAGTATCCGTCATTCAATTGAGTGGGACAATTAATCTGAACAGGATCTGTTCCTTTTTGAGCAACTGTCACTGGCAATATGTACCGTATATTTGACCAAAGTTGAAATTTGCCCACCCCATGTGTTCTCAGGCCCCATAGTCAATCAAGGTCAGGCAAGGTCAGGCAATGTCAACCAAGGTCAGGCAAGGTCAGGCAATGTCAGGCAATGTCAGACCCAACTGTAAAAAAAAATTGTGGAAGCTTTTGCATATTTCCGAGATGTGACCAATAAATAACAACATATAAGCTGGGTACGTCTGCTTATTTCTGAACATTTTGTGAAACATATCAAATGAAGTCATCCATCTGATTTAAAAAAACACACCACAGCATTTATACTCGCAATTATTGATGAGGTGGAGGTTACCTTGCAAGCCGTTTATCTCGATATCAAACCTCAGCAGCAGCGACCCTGTAACAACCTCCAGATGACTGTAACAACCTCCAGATGACTGCAACAACCTCCAGGTCACTGTAACAACCCCCAGATGACTGAAACAACCCCCAGATGACTGTAACAACCTCCAGATGACTGTAACAACCTCCAGATGACTGTAACAACCTCCAGATGACTGTAACAACCTCCAGGTCACTGTAACAACCCCCAGATGACTGTAACAACCCCCAGATGACTGAAACAACCTCCAGATGACTGTAACAACCCCCAGATGACTGTAACAACTCCCAGATGACTGTAACAACCTCCAGATGACTGTAACAACCCCCAGATGACTGAAACAACCCCCAGATGACTGTAACAACCCCCAGATGACTGTAACAACCTCCAGATGACTGTAACAACCCCCAGATGACTGTAACAACCTCCAGATGACTGTAACAACCTCCAGATGACTGAAACAACCCCCAGATGACTGTAACAACCTCCAGATGACTGTAACAACCCCCAGATGACTGTAACAACCCCCAGATGACTGTAACAACCTCCAGATGACTGAAGCAGCCTCCATGTCACTGTAACAACCTCCAGATCCCTAAAACAACCTCCAGGTCACTGTAACAACCTCCAGGTCACTGTAACAACCTCCAGATCCCTAAAACAACCTCCAGGTCACTGTAACAACCCCCAGATCACTGTAACAACCTCCAGATGACTCTAGCAACCACCAGGTCACTGTAACAACCTCCAGATCACTGCAACAACCTCCAGGTCACTGCAACAACCTCCAGATCACTGTAACAACCCCCAAATGACTGTAACAACCTCCAGATGACTGTAACAACCTCCCGATCACTGTAACAACCTCCAGATGACTGTAACAATCCCCAGATGACTGTAACAACCCCCAGATGACTGTAACAATCCCCAGATGACTGTAACAACCCCCAGATGACTGTTACAACCTCCAGATGACTGTAACAACCTCCAGATCACTTTAACAACCTCAAGATCACTGTAACAACCTCCAGATCACTGTAACAACCCCCAGATGACTGTAACAACCTCCGGATCACTGTAGCAACCTCCAGATGACTGTAACAACGGTTATATCCCATTAGTTAGACGTCCCATTAGTTAGACGTCCCAATTGTTAGACAATTTTACTTAGGCAAAGAGGGATTGTACCTACAGGTGTAATGGATCAGTCCTAATTAGATTAAAGTACTGAGTAGGGATAGGGGACTAACAGTTTAGGGAGTATATATGTTACAATTTCGTTTAATTAATCTAAAATACCTTACTCTCAGCACATGTAAACTGAGTTGAGTTGAGATTATCTACTCATCAAACAAATATAAATGATCTTGGGGTACGTATCATTAAATACCAAAAAATAAAAATAAAAAACTCAAAAGCTCCAACGTCCTAACTAAGGCAGGCAAACAAATAACCTTCTTGTGGATACCCGCCCACGTAGGGATATACGGTAATGAAAACGCCGATAAGGCAGCCAAACTATCCCTCAAAATCCAAGAAATAAGCTTAAACTTACCCATCTCAAAATCAGAAATTAAAAGCGTAAACAAGCAAAAAATCACCAAAAAATGACATAACCTATATCTAAACTCAAATTGTCAAATAAAAAAAGTACTCAGCAAACCACTAACCAAACCAAAAATTCTCCATCCATCAAAAACAAATCGACAGAGTAATCACTAAACTCCAAACAGGACACACCAACCTAAATAACAACCTAAAAAAATATAAAAAACACACTACAGGTAACTGCCCACACTGCAAAGAAGTAGAAACCCCAGAACACGCACTCATCCACTGCACACACTACCTAACACATCAAACCGCATTACAAACCACCCTCAATCTAAACAAGGCTCTCACTCTAGAAACAATGCTAAACCCACAAAATAAACAAGAAAACTTCAAGGCCTTAGGCGTATTCTTAATAAATACGGAACTAATAAAACGCATCTAAAAACACTATAATCTACCAAATCAAAATCACATAAACAAACAAACATCCACCATACCCAGCTCCCTTAGTTGTACTCCCCAACCCCATCGGCATCTATTCCAAATCTCAAAATTCTCAAATTCTATATAAGCAACCCCTAAAGCCCCCTCTTGGGTTGCACACACCATTTTCGACCCTTTCACATTAAATGGCCGGGCCGGGCCCGTGTGCGAAATACGCATCAGTCGGAAAAGTTGTTAGGTTTTGGATGTGAGAATCCCAGGTGAGATGTTCATCGAAAATAAGTCCTAAGAATTTGGTTTGTTTTTGAAATTTTATTGTTTGATTGTTTAGCTGGAGGATTGGGGAGGCGGGTTTCATGTTTTTATGTTTATAGGCCCTCGAATAGATCGTTTCCTCCTGCGGATCTTCTTGTTTTCGGTTTAGCTCTGTCAGTTCTAACTGAGTTGTAGTTAGGTAGTGTGAATTTGGATTTTTTTTGAGAATTTGGTTTCCTGTATACAAGCAAATACATGTGAGGGCCTTTATTTAGTTTAAATTTAGTTTTTAGTTCATGGCCGTGGGAGGTGAGTCCGTTGGCGTTCCACTGAAAAATATTTAGTCCTTCCATTATTGGGTTCGGGTGATTGGTGATTTAGTTTTTAGTTTTTATTTTATTCGGTGAGTTCTTTTTGATGGAGGTTAAAGAGGAAGAAGGGAAGAGCGACTTTAATATTAAAGTGTCTATTTAAAGCTGCTTTGCTTTGTTTGTCAGATCTTATCTGGACTATTCCATTTTAAAGTCTGAGGTAACAAGCATAAGGATTAGTGTGCACCCAACCGTTTAAAGTGTTGTTATAAGCTGTCTAACTATTGGGACGTCTAACTAATGGGAGGACACCGTAACAACCCCCAGATGACTGTAACAATCCCCAGATGACTGTAACAATCCCCAGATGACTGTAACAACCTCCAGATGACTGTAGCAACCTCCAGGTCACTGTAACAACCTCCAGATCACTGTAACAACCTCCAGGTCACTGTAACAACCTCCAGATCCCTATAACAACCTCCAAGTCACTGTAACAACCTCCAGATCCCTATAACAACCTCCAGGTCACTGTAACAACCTCCAGATCACTGTAACAACCTCCAGGTCACTGTAACAATCTTCAGATCACTGTAACAACCTCCAGGTCACTGTAACAACCTCCAGATCCCTATAACAACCTCCAGGTCACTGTAACAACCTCCAGATCACCGTAACAACCTCCAGATCACTGTTATTGGATCGATGCTCATGATATCAATCACTGGATTGTCTGATCCAGACGCGCTTATTTACAGACCGCCGTCATAATGCTGGAATATTGCTGAGTGCGGTTTTAAACATCAAACCCCAAACCCCCCAAAAAGCTGTCGGGGACGAATCGATGCACTGCAGCCATCTCTACATGTTCTGTCACACGAGCTGTAGTGAGACTGTCTTAATAGGCAAACTGAAGACTGCGCATTTTATGAGCGCCTCAATCAATTTGCACACTTATCACTGATCACAAAAGGAGCAGATTGTTGACGGGAGATTTCTGAGTTTTCTTGGTGATGTTCTGTATTGTCTGTATTTAGCTGTTCGGGGTAGTGGTTGTACTGTTGAGCATCGATCCACGCAATAACATGCATCAACCAAGCTTGATCCGATCCCGTTAGTCGCCTCTTACGACAAGCATGGGTTGCTGAAAACCTATTCTGTCCCGGATCTTCACGGGTCCATATGCAGAGGAACGGAAGTGAAAGCTGTGGGAGGAGAGGATTGGTGTAAAGTACAAATTGGTTGTTATTAATGTAGTTATCTTTGGAAAGCACAATAAAGGAAACAGTGTCTTTAAATGTTCAGCACAAGGAATACCAGGCCAAGAAAACACATAACTGACCCTGTCAGGCAGAACTTTGTATATACCCACTATTAGTACCAATAATATAAAAACAGAATTGATAACAAGTTTTATATATATAACAACAAATGTCATTCTTAAACATGCTTTGGCAGCAAATATCAATCTTTCTGGTCAATATGTTGCTGGGTTAAATAAAACAAACTTTTGAAATTGTAAACACAGATAAATGTAATGAATTCAGTTGAAATAAACTTCAGTCCAAATGTAAAAATATGTTCACGCATTCATTTAAGGGATTCCCATTTATCCAACAGCAAGTTAAGAACATACAAGTTGGTCAAATCATCAATAAATATTGAGAATTATCTTACATATTGTGAAAACAAAGCTCATAGGTCACATTTCTCAAAACTTCGGTCAAGTAATCTCAAACTAAAAAATTAAACTGGTAGATATACAAAAACACCAACCCCATTGGGACAACGTCTCTGTGAAACATGTGATGTCTCAGAAGATGAACAACATTACACTGTCTTCTATAAAATACAACCAAGAGAGAGAATCCCGAATAATCCTCAATCATGATTAGGAATTTGGCACACATTGTTAAAAGGAACCGTTCTTAATAATCTTTTACAACAGTTTTCCAGAAACAGTTTCCAAGGTCTGTTATCATATGTGTAGGATATGGTCCGAAAAGTCACGATTATTGTTGCACGTGGGGCGAGTTCGAAGTCGTTAGGCCGGGAACTTGCCCCACGTGCAAACATAATCGTGACTTTGAGGACCACATCCAATTTAAAACAAAGTCCCATTCAAAATACATGTTAAACTAATGTCCACCCAATATGCACGTGCATATATAATGGAGGGTCGTTCTTGTTTATGCTGAACAGATAGGAACTGCGCGCATGAACGCGCTAAAGTACGAGCAAAACTATTGCAGGCCTCGTCTTATAAGAGCGCGGAAAAGCAAGTGCGATTTCTCATTTATCTTTCAGTCTTTGCACATGATGAGCACGGGAGACTCCGATTCCGATATTTATTTCACTACACAATGTCATTTTATGAGCTCGTACCAGGCAGAGTTTAACTCAGATTTTGAAAAACTGATTAATACTGATATTGAAACAACTGACGTGGCTGTACAAGATTTTGATGTTGGTAAAAGTGATATCTTGGAACCAGATGAGTTCTCTGGAAATGATACAGATTTGGTGGAACTCTCTCAACAAGTAGAAGCAAGTATTCGCCAGACCATACCTATTCTCGTTACTACTCATAACAGTTCCTGTCGGTTCGCTGAAGGCGGTAACATGTTGTCTCAGCTGACGATCAAGATGATCCCAGAGATGTTCAATGGGGTTCATGTCTGGAGAACAAGGTGGCCAGGGCAATACGTTGACGTTAACGTTGTTCGGGTAGTCTTGAACAATTCGGGCGGTGTGAGGCCTTGCGTTGTATTGTTGCAAAATTAATCCTCTTGGCTGATGTTGAATAAAGAGCATCACAACAGGTCTCAACACTTCATCCCTGTATCGCTGAGCATTCAGGTTTCCTCGGATGATAACCAGCCGTGTTGTAATCTGGCCACAAATGCCGTCCCATACCATGACGCCTCCATCTCCAAACGGGTGAACTTCTCTAATGCAGTCGCTCTCGCCTTCGTCGAAAAACTAAAACTCTGCCATCGTTCCTGAACAGACAGAACCGACTTTCTACTGTAAAGAGCACTTTCGCCCAGTCACGTCGCTGCCACCGACGTACAGTTCGTGCCCATTGCAGTCTGCGTTGACTGTGTAGACGGGTCAAGGCCATTCCACGGAAGGGTCGGCAGGCTCGTATACCAGCCGTACGAAGTCGTCGAAGGAATGTTCGTCAGCTGATGGCATGCCCTAGTGCTGTTTCCGCCGTTGACGTCGCCGTCACACATCTGTTTCGGAGGTGAATCTGCCGGATGTATCGGTCTTCGTCCGGTGTTGTCACTCTCGGTCTTCCCGATCTGGGCCGGTCTTGAGTCTGTCCTGTCTGTTGGTAGCGGATTATCAACTTGCTGATGGTGGTCTGGGGGCAGTTAAAGGTCCTGGCTATCTGACGTTGAGTAGCCCCCATATTGGCCATACCGATCGCTCTGTCTCGTTGCACTTGTGTAAGTCTGGGCATAATCTTGGCGTTTTTTTGCTTACTGAATGCCTGCTCTGTCCAACGTCGGTATTTATGCCGCAATCACGCACGTGCATTTGGACCAATGTCGCAAAATCACGTTTTGCATGTTTTCAATAATGCATGATTTGCAAAGCTGCGTTCGAAAATCTGCGTTGTGGTTGTGGTCATGTTGCATTAGGGCGAATGTTTTCTGCGGGGGTTCAAACCTGTGACAGCTTTTTTGCTTTTTATACAACTATTTTTAAAATGAAATCTTTCTTTTGCCCGATAGTTTAGAGATGAACGCTTATGTCCATTTTGTGTAGTCCGTGTAATTGAAACTGAGTATCATTTCTGCATTGAATGTCAATTTTACTCAGATCTGAGAAATAGTCTTATACCTAAGTATTACCATTCACAACCTGCATTTGAGAAATTTTGCACTCTTATGTCTTTCCAAAATGAACATGTTATTAATAAATTAGCTAAATATATTTTTCTTGCTTTTAAGAAACGACAACAGTTTTTCAAATGTATGCAACAATTCAATTGTTTCACTCTGTATATCCCTTATATTATTTGGCGCCTGCTGTTGTTGTAATCCACTGTATCCATATTGTATAATGGGCCGGTGGCCTCTTTACTGAGATAAACTCACTCGCTCGCACGCACGCACGCACGCACGCACGCACGCACGCACGCACGCACTCACTCACTGCGTTTCTTGGTGGAAGTACGAAACCAAAAGGGAGAAGACTATCGGGGAAATACGTCCTATGAACTGATCGCGTCATTGCAATACAATCTCCGAAGACATAATATCGAGATTGAACGTCAACTCTCTCAGTACGGCTGGCTCAATTGCCTATGCAGAGTTGTGTCCCTTAGGCACGCCAGAAACCTAAATCAGTGTGTGCGAATCCCGGTTCGCCCCGATTATGTTGTCAGCACTATACCCGTGCTCATGGGTTTCACAAAAGTGGTGAACGTCTAATACCTGCATCACCTCAGGCTTTCCGCCCACATCAAACTGTCACGCCGTGATAAAAGCGGAGTCCTATTCAAAGCAGCGTTAGACACAACTTGTGTGTTGAGTGAGTTATTGAATGAGTTTGTGTGGGTGGTTGAGTGAGTTTTTGAGTGAGTTGGTGGGAGTAGTTGTGTGTGTAGTTGAGTGAGTTGTTGAGTGAATTGTTGAGTGAGTTGTTGAGTGGTTGTGTGAGTGGTTGAGTGAGTTGTTGAGTGAGTTTGCGTGAGTAGTTGAGTGAATTTGTTGAGTGAGTTTGTTTGAGTTGTTGAGTGAGTTGTTGAGTGAATTTGTGTGAGTTGTTGAGTGAGTTGTTGAGTGAGTTTGTGTGAGTTGTTGAGTAAGTTGTTGAGTGAATTTGTGTGAGTAGTTGCGTGCGTTGTTGAGTGAATTTGTGTGCGTTGTTGGGTGAGTTGTTGAGTGAGTTTGTGTGAGTTGTTGAGTGAGTTGTTGAGTGAATTTGTGTGAGTTGTTGAGTGAGTTGTTGTGTGAGTGGTTGAGTGAGTCTGTGTGGATTTGTTTGAGTGGTTGAGTGAGTTGTTGAGTGAATTTGTGTGAGTTGTTGAGTGAGATGTTTAGTGAATTTGTGTGAGTGGTTGTGTGGGTTTGTTTGAGTGGTTGAGTGTGTTGTTAAGTGAGTGGTTGAGTGAGTTGTTGAGCGAGTTGTTGAGTGAGTTGTTGAGTGAGTTTGTGTGAGTGGTTGTGTGAGTTTGTTTGAGTGGTTGAGTGTGTTATTAAGTGAGTGGTTGAATGAGTGGTTGAGTGAATTGTTGAGTTGTTGAGTGAGTTGTTGAGTGAGATTGTGTGAGTGGTTGAGTGAGATTAAGTGAGTGGTTGAGTGAGATATTGAGATAATTTTTGTGAGTTGTTGAGTGAGTTGTTGTAGGAGTAATTGAGTGAGTCTGTGTGGGTTTGTTTGAGTGGTTGAGTGTGTTGTTAAGTGAGTGGTTGAGTGAGTGGTTGAGTTAATTGTTGAATCAGTATTTGGGTGAGTGGTTGATTGAGTTTGTGTGAGTAGTTGAGTGAGTTGTTAAGTGAGTTTGTGTGGTTGGTTGAGTGAGTAGTTGATTGAGTTTGTGTGAGTTGTTGATTGAGTTTTTGTGAGTGGTTGAATGAGTTGTTGAGTGGGTTTGTGAGAGTGGTTGAGTGAGTGCTTGAGTGAGTTTGTTTGAGTTGTTGAGTGAGTTGTTGAGTGAGTTTTTGTCAGTGGTTAAGTGAATTGTTGCGTGAGTTTGTGAGAGTAGTTGAGTGAGTGGTTGAGTGAGTTTGTTTGTGTGGTTGTGTGAGATGTTAAGTGAGTTGTTGAGTGAGTTGTTGAGTGAGTTATTGAGTGAGATTTTGAGTGTGTGGTTGAGTGAGTGGTTGATTGAGTTGTTGAGTGAGTGGTTGAGTGAGTTTGTTTGAGTGGTTGTGTGAGTTGTTGAGTGAGTTGTTGAGTGAGTTATTGAGTGAGATTTTGAGTGTGAGTTTGTGTGAGTGGTTGATTGAGTTGTTGAGTGAGTGAGTTGTTGAGTGAGTTGTTGAGTGAATTTGTGTGTGCAGTTGAGTGATTAGTTTGAGTAAGTTGTTGGCGTGGTAGTTGCTGTAGTGGTTGCGGTAGTGGTTCTGTGTGTGATTGAGTGATTGCGTGAATGGTCGATCTTGTGGTTGTGTAAGTGGATGAGTGAGTGAGTGGTTGTGTGAGTGGATGAGTGAATGGTTGTTTGAGTTGTTGTGTGCGTGATTGGGTGAGTTCGTATTGTGTTACACCGCACCAGCAGGCTTGCAACAATTCTTTGTGATTTTAACAAATGAACAACATGACCGCAATTGTCCTCGGTTGTTGAACTGGTAATGTCAGTGTTTCACCAAGCGTATGCTGTACTACACTGGCGACTTCTCTCCCCTACAGCTACTAGTCGGCATTGTGTTGGGTGCCTGACTGTGCCCGATTAAGCCATACACCCTGCCACCGACTACATACCCTCTGACAAGATGAATGGTGTCCTTAAATAATCCATATAATCCATAATAATTCCTTTTTCACTACTGCGATAAAGTTACATTCGCTTTTATAAGGTTTGACGGCTTTTTCGTGAAATGATCTTTTAAAGTTATTTTTTACAGAAGTCTAAAGTGTCAACTATCGTAGACTGCTTGGGGCAAGTGTGTCGTAATCTACAGTCTGCGTATCTTTGTTCCCAGCTTAATACACGGATAACTTCCCAGATCAAACACGCATTAGATTTTGATATACGACGTTTTACATTGAACAAAAGATTTACCCTCTGATAAATGAGGGGAAAAACGGGCTATCGACGTCATGTATTTGACCTGTACGCAGGGTGGCTGTATATCCACACCACGAGCAGGACACGGCTTTTTCTATCACACAGATATGCCAAAAACAAGTAAGGCTTGTTCAGCGTTTCCGAGAAATTACAAATAAACAAACCTATCTGCGCTATACATCAACACTCCCTCCGCCCAACATTGCGCCGTATCTAGCGAGCACATGTCACTGTTCCCCCATAACTCACCACAATCCACCCACTCACGCCCAAACTACCCGGGACACCCGACATTTATACCCCGCCGAGCAGCCGCTCTGCCAGACAACACCCGACGCCATGGAGGTTCAGATTGGGGCTCTGTTGGTTCTACTTGTGTCCGTGGTTGCTGGTCAGAACGTCGACCTGACGGTGTCGTCGGGAGCGAAGGGGAGAGACGTTGTGGAGACGGTGGTGGACAGGATCCGGAGTAACTGCATCTTCCCCGAGGACCGACTCTTCCTCCGACGTTTGGCGTACGCGGAGTCCAAGGATGGAGCAGACCCCAAGACGTACAGGAAAGACTATGACGGAGGGATTTGGCAGGTGGGCAGCAGGTGTAACGCCGCTATAGTCATTATTTTAGGCCGCCTCCGGGATCTAGTGGTAGAGCGTCCGCCCGGAGAGCGGAAGGTCCGGCGTTCGATATCGGCCGCGTCATACCAAAAGACGTTAAAAGATGGTACTTGTTGTTACCCTGTCTGGCGCTCGGCATTAAGGGGCTAAAACAAGGACTGGTCGGCTCGGAGTCAGTATACTGTGTCTGAGTTGGGTATTCATGTTAAACTGCGGCATGGTATCTCAGTATGTTAAACTGCGGCATGGTATCTCAGTATGTTAAACTGCGTCATGGTATCTCAGTGTGCTAGCACTCTAAAATCGGCATCAGTCCGGACTAGTACAAGCAGCCAGACACGTGTATGCACGTCGCTATATATGTGCAACAATCTTGGACGCGACGTTAAACCCCATGTCACCTCATCTCATCTCAACTGCAGCTATACCAAGTCGCCTCGGCTGAAAGTGTCCGGGTGTGTGGGTTCTGCGTATGTTTCAACATTGTTCCAATTGAGTATCTGGGCAGTAGCGGACTAGGCTCGGGCTAGGCTGTTCCAGCAATATGATTCAAGTCCCCGAAACACCCTGGGGTTCAACGTCGCGTCCAAGATTGATGCACATACATAGCAACGTGTGTGTGTGTGTGTGTGCGTGTGCGTGTGCGTGCGTGCGTGCGTGTGTGTATGTGCGTGCGTGCGCGTGCGTGTGTGTGTGTGCGTGTGTGCGTGCGCGCGCGCGCTTGCCCACAAAAATACCATGCCACAGTTTAACCTGAATACCCCACTCAGACAAAATATATTGACTCAGAGCTGACCATATCTTGTCTTAGCCCATTATGCCCAGAGCCAGTACAACAAGTACCATATTTTACGTATTTTGATATGTGACGCTGATCGAACCCGGACCTTCCGTTCTACGGACGGACGCTCTACCACTAGACCACGGAGGCGCTCCCAGAGATGTACGATGTCTCACGTGACATGAGCACCAGATCGTGGAAGATGTTTCTGATGTGGGAGGGGGTACCGAACTGATGCAGGTCCTTGGCGGTGAACGCTTTCAGGAGCATGGTGCTGTCAAACCATGCGCTGGGAGATTCTGGGATTCAGTGAGTGAGTATGGTTTTACGCCGCTTTTAGCAATATTCCAGCAATATCACGGCGGGGGACACCAGAAATGGGCTTCACACATTTTACCCATGTCGGGAATCGAACCCGGGTTTTCTGCGTGACGAGCGAACGCTTTAACCACTAGGCTACCCGACCGCCCTCTGGGATTCAAACCCACGGACATAGGAATAGTAAAGTAAAGAAGACACTAGTCGCAAACCTAACTTATATATGAATGGTACAGAAATCAAAGATGTACAAAGTCATAAGCACCTTGGTGTGACTTTACAAAGTAATTGAACATGGAAAATGCACATTGATGATATTGTAAGGAAATGTTGTCCTCTGGTTAACTGTTTAAGAAGTTATAAATATCGTCTATCCCGAACTACCTTAGAAACCATGTACAAATCATTTATGTTACCAATTTTTGATTATTGTTGTCATATTTGGGACAACTGTACTAATGAACAAGCTAACTTATTGGAAAAAATACACTTAGATGCTCTTAGAACCATATGTGGCGCTGTCCGGGGTACGAGTCATCAGAAGATATACAATGAAACAAATTGTAAGTCATTAAAAGACAGAAGATACACATTAAAACCGGTAATGTTTTACAAAATGAATAAACATTTCTCCCCGGAATGTCTTTGTAGGCTTATTCCTAATACAGTTTCGGAAAACACAAATAATGACTTAAGGGATAAAACAAATCTTCAAACAGTGAAGTGTAAAACAAAAGCTTATGCAGATTCATTTATACCAGCTATAACACAACTTTGGAATATGTTACCAGAAAACCTAACGGGGGCAGATACCGTTACACAATTTAAGAATTTGCTTCACGTAAATGGAGACAATGGTATACACTTGGATTGAAATTATGGAAGCGGTTTATGTCAAATTATTCACAGTCGCCTCCGGCTTGGCTGCAGCGATCTTTACGCAGATCAGTATGATAGATATATCTTGGATACAAAAACTTGTTCCTGTGGATATCATACCGAAGATGCCTTACACTTCTTTTCTGTGTGTACAAATTACTGTGTACTTCAAAGTACACCCGAACTAAATCTGCGGCTTACAGTAATCGCGTTCAGCAAAAAGACATCACATTTATCATTAATATTAATACATTTGTACATACATGCGTGTTAGCATACAGACACACATACAT